>NC_081427.1:27658712-27723712 GCF_949786415.1 Peromyscus eremicus
TTAGACAAAGTAGGGAATTCATCACCAGGGGACTTTTTCTACAAGAAATGCTAAAAAGACATTCTTCAGGAACAAGGAAAACTATGTAGGTCCAAAACTGAGATCTATGTAAGAAAAGGAAGGGCAACAGAGAAGAAATAAAGGAAGGTAAAATGAAATCTTTAAGAACAATTTACTTACTAAGAAAAATTAAGAAGCAGTGGAACAACCATGGATAAAGTGAAGAATTGGGAATACTGTGTAACTTCAGAACACAAAATCCAAAACAATTGCAATACCAGTGTGTGGTGAAGATACTGAACCAAAAGAAACCTACATTCATCATTGGTGAGAAGGTAAAGACATTTTGAAAGACAGATAAGTTTTTTCTAAAGTTAAATTTAGTCTCACCATGTCAGCAATTCCTTTTAGGTATTTATCTAGCTAATTTGTAAATATATATTGACACAAAACCTTCATGATCTATTTACGGTAGCTATATTCACAACTATTAAAAACTAGAAGCAATTAAAAGGCCCTTCTGTGGTAAATAGGTAAATAATCTATGACAGGTCCATTACAAGGAAATTAGAGGAAACATAAAGTATAAAACCGCATGGGGTTGTAGATAAATTTTAATCTATTTTGCTAGATAAAATAAATGTATTCTGAAACATATACATGCTCTACATTTCCCTTTAGATAGACAAAACTGTAGGAATGATAAAGATGTTTATGTTTACTGAGGTTTAGAGGGAATGGGGTTAACAACACAAAGGATTAAAATGCCATTGAAGTTGTTCTATATAATAGAGCAGTAATAGCTATATGTTTATCAAAAGGCACATAATATTACAGCACAAAGAGTGATTTACTGAAAGAAGCAACTAAAATCTCTTTAGGATGCCAGAGAATTCCAAGATGGAATACACAACCTGTGAAAACTGTTGTAACTGTATTACAATGTGTGAAAACAACCTAACTGTATTACAAATGCATGAAATAACCCTATTCACAGGAAGTGGATGATGAAGTAAATGCCACTGAATGGTTGGTTCAGGTTGCTCACTGTTGGAATGAGAGGTTATAGCAAGACAAGGGAGGAGGAGATGATGATCTGGGTGGTGATGAATCAACTTTTGAGATATCAATCTGAATTCATCCTTGGCAGAATATGAAGAAAACTACATATGAATTATTTTACAGATATGTGTATATAGATGGATTATTGCATGCATAGCTTTCCTCTTCTGTCAGCAGGAGCGCTTAGAAAGAATGGTTCCTAGTAGCAGTGAGTAATCATCCCCATCATAGTTTCTAAGACTCCTCTCCACCAAAGGAAGCCAGGCTTCCTTGGAGAAATAGCTGTGGCAAGAAATGCAAATTAAGATTCTTAAACATCTTGTGATAAAAAGTCAGGAGGTGCTGAACACAAAAAACCAAACATAACATCAAAATGACAGCTGAAAGCACTCCAGCTGACCACAGAGAAAAATTTTGAGTAATAAAATAAACAAAGATGCCTGTCATGCTAATTCTAAATATAAAATAATTATTCACAAACTCATTCTTATACAAATTGCCCAATGAATAAATAAGTAGGGAAGAATAGAAAAATGTCTTGTGCAGAAAAATTCTAAATAATTTATGTTCTTACTCACCCTTCAAGGAGGTAAACATGGGAGATAAATACTTAGTTCTTGTGTGTGGCTTAAACAGTGTATTCTTTCTAAAGTGTATAGTATGGAAAAAAAAAACCTTGTAATTCACCAATGAAGAAACCTAAGAAATATAACCTGAGCAAGCTGTTCCAGGTGTACATCATGGTAATGGTGTGTACTCTTGCTATGATGTGATGAAATGGTACTGATGTCTTTTTTTGCCAAACTCCATAGCCAGAATCTAATTAAAATGAAACCTCAGACAAATCCCACCAGAGAACCATGTATAAAATATCCAAACAATGCTGTTGAAAGCTTTCAATGTCATAAAAAAATAAGAAAAGTGAAAAATAAATAAATAGATTGGTAGACATATAAACAAACAAACAAATAAATAAATGTGCCTCAGTATGCTGGCTAACTACGTGTAATGGATAATCATAGATGGGATCTCAGAACACACTCATAGATGAGAATTAAGAAACTATAGAAGTATATATAATTAATAATAATGTGTCATGTGGTAGTTTGGATAAGAATGACGCCGCCCCTCCCCCCCCCGCCATAGTCTTATATATTTGAATGTTTAGCACCAGAGAGTATCACTATTTGAAAGGATCACAAGAATTAGGAGCTGTGGGCTTATTAGAAGGAATGTGTCACTAGGGATGGGCTTTCAAAAGCCCACATCAAGCTATGTGTCACTCTCTCTACCTATGGATCAGGATGTAGCTCTTGGTTATTGCTTCAGCACCATGAATGACAATATGTTCCCAGCCATGATGATAATGGATTATACCTTTAGAACTGTAAGCAAGCCCCCAGTAAAATGCTTTTTTTCATAAGAATTGCCTTGGTCATCATGTCTCTTCACAGCAGTAGAACAGTGACTAAAACATGTTAAAATCTTGCTTATTAGTTATGATAAAATATACCAAACTAATATAGAATACTATGAACTGGGAACACTGAGAATGAGGTTTATGCAAACTCTCTTGACTGGATTTAATTTTTATTTAAGATTGAGACCACCCTAAGTGAAGCAAAAGGTTTAATCATATTTACACAGAATCACTTCTCTGGTAGAATGGATAAAATAGAGCATTATGAATTTATCAAGTGCTACCTAGGATACAGAACATTTGAAACATTGACATGTTGCAATAGTAATCAGCCACCATAGAACTCAGTTGTATAGTTCCTTTAGAAGTTGTGAAACATGCATACAAGTAACATTATTCTGGCCAATCATGTTATATTTAGAAATATATATGTGTGTGTGTGTGTGTATGTGTGTGTGTGTGTGTGTGTGTGTGTGTGTGTGTGTACATATACACATGTAAGGCAACTAGTGAAAAAAGAGGCCATGAATTTGAAAGAGAGCAAGGAGGCATACATTGGAGAGTTTGAAGGGGGAACTGATATGTTTATACTATAATTTTAAAAGTAAAGAAATAATTAAAAAGATAAGCAACATATTTACCACATAATCTAGCAATCTCATGACTTGTTCAAAGATTAAGATGAGCATCCATATAAAAAGATATGCATTGAAATTTATAGAAGCTGTATCTATGATTATCAGTAAATTGGAAACTTTCCATCTATCAATCAATAAACAGCAAAAAACACACTTTCTGTGATAGACAAACTGTCATAGACTTATAAAAGTAATGCTGTTCATAAGAAGCAACTAATCACTCAAGCAACAGGTAGAAAAACTCTCAAAGGTACTATATTATAACCAAGTCTCAAATACAAAAGATTCTTTACTCCAGGATGCAACTTTTAGGAAATTATTGGAAAGGCAAAACTCTGGTGAATCAATAAATGAGAAGACTTTGGACTACTGGGGGTCTGGAGTTGGTAGAGGCTGAGACTCTAAAGGAGGAGAATGAGGAGATTTCTTTCTAGCTGATGTGGCTCATCAGCATTTGATGCTGGCTTTCTTTCCATACATCAACATGTGGTAAAAATGCATAAAAATTCATACCCCTATTGTGTGTCATAGAGGTCATTAATCAGTTTGAAGACAGACTTAATCGTCGGACATGGGGAGGGGTTATGTCATAGTTAATAGTACCAACTTCATAGGATTTAAAATCATCTAGTAGACAAGTCTCTGGGTATGCCTCTGAGAGATTATCTAGATTAAATTACTTATGGCTGTGCCAACTAGGGATTGTTTAGATTGGATTAGTTGACACAAGTGGACCCATCCTAACATCCAGACCTAATAAAAAGGCTAGAGGGAACTGAATGTTACCATTCATCACTCTGCCTCCTAACTGTGGACTGTGGGTTCGAGGGGACCAGCTTCCTCAATATCCTGCCATGGACTCCCCTGCTTGGAGGAACGCACCTAGGATCTGTGAGTTTATGTAAACTCTTCCCTCCTTAAGTTACTTTCCTCCACTATTTTGTTGCAGCAGTGAGATAAGTAGGCATACAGGCACTACTATACTGGGGTGTAGAACTGAGAAAGGATGTCACTAAGTGTCCCACAATGCACAGGACAACCTCCTATAACATAGAACTATCTACCCCCAAACCCCAATACTGCTGAATCTGAGAGTCTCTGATGTGAAAATGCCTTTCTTTCTTTCTTTCTTTCTTTCTTTCTTTCTTTCTTTCTTTCTTTCTTTCTTTCTTTCTTTCTTTCTTTCCTTCCTTCCTTCCTTCCTTCTTTCTTTTTCTTTCTTTCTTTCTTTCTTTCTTTCTTTCTTTCTTTCTTTCTTTCTTTCTTTCTTTTTCTTTCTTTCTCTCTCTCTCTTTCTCTCTCTCTCTCTCTCTCTCTCTCTCTCTCTCTCTCTCTCCTTTCCTTCCTTCCTTTATCTGTCTCTCTCTTTCTTTCTTTTTTAGACATTCCTTTTGAAAAAATGTTTTTCTTATTGTGTCCCACCAGGGGAGATCCTGTAAGGAAATAAAAGGCTTATAAAGCACAGGTGTTAGAAAAGAATTAAAGAGATTAAAAACAACAACAACATTTAAGGGAGCCAGAAAAGTGGGATTAAGGCTCTGAGTTTAGGGATAAGAGAAAGCTGTTTCTTGCCTCAGGTTGAAAAATTGAGGGGGTAGAGACAGTATATCAGGTTCCACTAGAGCTCGAAGTGTGGGTGTGAGGACTAATACTGCTGGAGCCTTGGCTGCAGATGTTGCTAGACCTGTGCTGCTAAAACTAAGAAGGACCAGAGAAAACCTCACATTGTCGTGCACCCCAAACCTCCCATCATACCAAATGAGAAGACAAGTGCTAAGAAGCAGCAGGCATTAGGGGGTGTGCATTAGAGGACACAAAGATGGACAAAGACACCTGAGAGTCCCCTTTAGCAGGTTGTCAGGAACAGAGTGAATGAAGGAACGGCTAACAGAATAACAGTAATGTATCCTATCTTGTTTCTTTTTTCTTTAGTTTTCTCCTCAGTTAGTTAAACTCAAAAAAGCATAACAAAAAAACACAGAAATCTACAGAAGCAATGTCTGGATAAGAAATAAGATATTGTTTCCCAGGATATTCAGCTAGAGGTTCAATTTACTGGTATACTTAATAATTTTAAGCATAGTCAAAGTAGTTGTTCTTTTTATACATTGCACTAATATTTCATAGTCTGCGAACCAGGTGCATGGCTGGTACAGGTCTATTGGTAAATGTGTAGGGTGGAAAGAGATCTGGGTTGTAGCCAACACGTTAGTGTTGAAGCCCAATTCTTCACTTCACTAGCCAAGGACACTGGGGAAATCTGAGTTTTTCGACTTGCAAACTGGAGCAAACTCCATAGAAGTAATTGCAAATCTGGATGACACTAGAGAGATTTTCCAGTTCCATGTGAACAATCTCAGGCTAGAGTGCAAGGAGAAGTCATTGTTTATTCTGCTGGGACTTATCCAGCAGCAGTGACACCAGCAAATGAAACCAGCCCAAAGCCCAAAGCAAAAGCTTTGTGAGTTGCAAGACTCTCCAGGGACCAAAACAATGAATCTCATAACTTGACCAACAGAATTACTATAACTTTATTTTTCCATTGAGTAAATATTTATTAAGTGCCAACTATATTCCAGAGATTCTGCCATGGAGATGAACACCCCAAAATATAACAGATGGATTCTCTTTCTTGGAGAAGTCACCAGATATGTTGAAGAAGCATTTGCTGTCCTCACATACTGAATCATAGTTGTTTGTTTTATTGATATGCTTAATCAATTTAACACACTTTACTATTGAAAAGCTGTTTTTCAATGTTAATCTGTTTAAGATGCAACAAAACTGGATTTTTTTTTTTTTTTTTTGGTTTTTCGAGACAGGGTTTCTCTGTGTAGCTTTGCGCCTTTCCTGGAACTCACTTGGTAGCCCAGGCCGGCCTCGAACACACAGAGATCCACCTGGCTCTGCCTCCCGAGTGCTGGGATTAAAGGCGTGTGCCACCACCGCCCGGCCAAAACTGGATCTTATCCACAAAATTGGTCTCTGTTTGGTATTATAAATACCTGAACGCTCTGTTTCCCCTCTCTATCCACCATCCAGGTGCTCTGTTCTCAGAAGATGTTTGCAAAGTTTGTCCTATGTGTATAAAATTCATTTTGTGCCAACCCAATGCCTGTGTGTAGGATCTCACCTGCACTTCCTTTCTTTCTATATATCAGAAAGCTTTTTCTTATCAACTACCCATGTTCCAGTGAAATTGCGTTCTAAGTCATAGCTACACACTTAAATTTCCTTAAAGGTCTACCGCTAGCTCATGTCTCTTTGGCATGTAACTCTAAAATGAAATTTGGGTCACCTTTCAAGATTCCTTTTTTTGCATCTTCTGTTTGATTCTCCACTGCATAACTGTGTGACTCCCCAAAGCATATTGTGTCCATAACTATGGCATTTCCCAGCTTCTGCACCATCTTATAACTCTGCAATATTCTGCCATTACCCAGGGTGACAAACAAGGGCTTTGAGATGAGAGATGAGCTCCCGGTGGGTAAGGTTTCTCAAATCTTGGGTTCTAACACAATTTCTCTTACTTTGCTTTGCTCAACCATTTGCAATGCAATATTGTTACATATTTAGCAGCTCGGTGGTCCTTTAATCTCCAAATAACCTAGTGGTGTAATAGTAGTAATTCACAGAGCAGAAAAAAAATTTGATGTACTTTATGCTTGTTACATTTCAGAACATAAAAACTATGCTTTGTTGTGACTCGGGTGTTCTCAAGAGTTCCACTCATAACCACACAGTATGAGAAAATTAGAGTACCCATCAGGATGCTCTGCTTCCACGGTCACTAGGACCAGGATAGTATGGCACAGTTGGAATTGATGTTTTGTTACCTCACTTTTTCCTTCAATTCTTTTCAATTCTCTATATCTCTTTATTACGTAAATTATCTCGGAGAATCTTAGCTAAAACAAATTTAGATATATGAGAAGTATTTATCCTACTTCTTTGCTTGAGCATAAGTCTTAAATTAGTGTAAAATAGTCCAAAATAACATCTTAAAAATAAAACAACATTTGCAAACTCATATGGTTTCTGAGACTTGTAAAGTGAATCAGGCATACGTTCTCTCCTGAGGCTAACTTCAAGAGGTCAGCCAGGAATTGTCAATTAAAGACATATCAAAAGCTAGAGAGTCCACTCAGAGGAGCTGGCTTACATGGTTAGTCAGTTAACACTGGTTCTGGATAAGCAGACTCAGTTCCTCTCCTGGTGAATCATTTACAAGGTTGTGGGAACATCCTCATAACATGGCATCTGGTTTCCCTTGCAGTGATGTAGGAACAAGGAAGATACTTTACTGTCGCTACTAGTTACTTTTAGAAGCAAATCAGACTTTCATTTCTGCACTATATATGAGTACCACTGGGCAAAGTTCACTGGAGTTCATTATGGAACATTTTGTACCCTCCTTTGATACATTTATGCCAATTTGATCCTGCATTATCAATAAGATGTACATATGGTTCATAAATAAAGGTCTTTGTGGTGAAAATCATGCAGGAATATCTAGGTAAGCTTATAGAGTTTAATTTTCACTATTACCATTCACAGTTCACACATTTCTGAGATTATATAGACATTTAATCAAATTTCATACTTTCCTGTGATTTTTTTTGTCATTAAGATAATTATTTCTAGAATAGCCATGTTTTAGTAATAGTACTTTGTAATTGTAATTCATGTTTATGGCTTAGCCTTAAATTTATGTCTCTAATATTCTTAAAGACTGAAAATATTTTTCTCTTTCAAAAATCTTTTAAAAAATCGATATAGGCTGGGCAGTGGTGGTACATGCACTTGGGAGGCAGAGGCAGGTGGACTTCTGTGAGTTTGAGGCCAGCCTGGGCTACAGAGTGAGTTCCAGGAAAGGTGCAAAGCTACACAGAGAAACCCTGTCTCAAACAACAACAACAACAACAACAATCAATCAGTCAATCAATATAGATTGCTAGTCTAGGAAGCAACTTTAATGGTAGGGGTGATTCTGTCAATATTCTTTTTAATTTGCTGAAACAAACTTCTTTACATGATGCAGAATACAGAATAGCCACAATTGGCAGTTGCATTTTTGTGTTTGTGCTATCAGACTTGAAATTAAGTGAAGTTATGTTTTACAAAAACCCTGTATTCATTTTCCTCTCAGAGAATTTTTTAAATTAAATATGAGGATTTTAAACACAGAAGGATACAAGCACGTTGGCTTTGCTGAGGACCTTTTCCATCGCCCAGCAGAACAGCACACTGAGGACAGCAGACCTGACGTTTGCATGGGTCGGGTACAGCTTTTGGATCAGTGAGCTGAGTGAAAGAAGATGTCATAGAGATTTAAATTTTCTCTTAAAATTGTTTTATTTTGGGGCTGGAGAGATGGCTCAGTGGTTAGGAGCACTGGTTGCTCTTTCAGAGGACCTGGGTTTGATTCCCTGCACCCATATGACAATTCACAATTTGTAGTTCTAGTTCCAGGGGATCCAATGCCCTCTCTGGCCTCTGTGGGACTGGCATACATGTGCACATATACACATACACATTAAAAAATTCTAGCCGGGCGGTGGTGGCGCACGCCTTTAATCCCAGCACTCGGGAGGCAGAGCCAGGTGGATCTCTGTGAGTTCGAGGCCAGCCTGGGCTACCAAGTGAGTTCCAGGAAAGGCGCAAAGCTACACAGAGAAACCCTGTCTCGAAAAACAAAACAAACAAAAAAAAAATTGTTTTATTTTATGTGTACGAGTGTTTTGCCTGTATGTCCGTGCACTACTGATGTGCAGTGCCTACGGAGGCCAGACGATCTGGAGTTGCAGACATTTGTGAGCTCCTGGGAACTGAATTTGGGTCCTCGGAAAGAAGAGACAACACTAAGTCGTCTCTCCAGCCCCTTAACGGGACTTTGAGTTGCAGATTAAGATGCTGGTTGGATTGAGCACCTTCAGCTCAGTGTCATGTTGACATCTTGTTGCCAGGCCGACAGGTCTGTTGCTTGATTGTCTGATAGTCAGAAAATCCAACATCATAACAACTTACTTCCCAGTGCTTTTGTTTACTTCTCTTGGAAGATGTTGATTTGATATATCTGCAGTGCCTTCGCCACAACAAAACACTCAGAACATGCTGATTGTGGCTACATCTATTATCATGTCTCACCTAAAAGGTCACCATACTGTTTTTTGCAAAACACGTCCTTAAACTCTGTCTCTGTGTTTGGGTATAAGCGTAGCAGGTGAAAGTTCACGGGATGCAGCAAGAAGGAAGCATAACTCTTAATGAGGAAGCATTTGTAATCTAAAGAGCTTTCATTCTCTGTCGTAAACTAGCACCTGACATGGAACAAGTGAAGAAGTAGGCATTAACTGACACTGGTCTAAAACCTGGCCAGAGCCCCTGCAGGAAGGTACTCAGCAAACTCCAGGATGAACCTGTGGAAATTGGTGTAAGCCTTAGAGGTTAGCATAGACTTCCAAACAAAGAGGGTCGTAATTCACAGAAACCCAAGCCATGTAAAGTTAAATCAACTATAACATTAGTTATACCACTAATATATGTTTATTGAATTTATTCTCCTGTGATGTTTGTTTTCTGTTGTTATTGCTTAATAACACAGACTGGATAGTTCATAAAGAATAAAGGTTCTTACCTAGGTATGGTGAATGCCTTTAATCATAGTGCTACAGAAGCCAAGGCACAGGGATCTCCAGTTTGAAAACAGCCAAGATTATTTAGTAGTTTGAGGCCTACCTGGCCATATACAGAGATGTTAAGGCAAGGGAGTCCCAGAGCATGACACCTGTGTCTGTTTGTATCTCATGAAACACTTTTCCTGCATGGCAACGTGTCTAAGGGCATCAGTGGAAAAACAGAGCAAGCTTGTTGAGGATTCTTGGATTTATTACAAAGCCTTTTCTTCAAAAATAGCCTATTAGTCATTTATGAGGGCAGAGTCCTGTGACCTAATCACTTCCTAAAATTCCCATCACCTAGCATTGCTGCACTAGGAATCAAGTTTCCAACATGAATTTGAGAGATACATCAGACATTAGTATGAGGAAAGAATCTAATTAATTCTATGTGCATATATTTAATGGAGATGCTGTAAGGATTTTTTTTTTAATCTTTAAATACTGGGATTTTTTTTTTCTTGGAAAAATATAAAAGTTACAACTCGGTGAAGATTGTAATTAGTATTACATGCTACCCAAGCAGTAACTTTGGATACAAATTTGGAGAACATTTCATAAGGGAAGATAATTCAGAATCAGGAAGTCATTCCTATAAAAGTATCTGAGATGGGCTGAGAGGGGACTCTGAGGGCCGTACTTTTCACTCCTTAACTAGTTGCTACTGATAGATTCAGGGAAAGGGGGAGACATTACCTTCAGTTGTGAATCCACTGGAAATCCCACCAGACTATAATGCATAGTGACAATCTAATGCTCACACAGATGGCACTAGTTAAACTAAATGGATCACAAAACAAACCCGAAAGTAATGAATCTGGAAAATGGACTGGCAGGAAGGAACAGGATGGATAGGGAGGGAGGGAGATAAGAGAGCGTAGAGGAAGCTGGGACAGGAGTGTGGGAATAATCAGAATGCAGACATGCACGACAGTGGAATAGAACAGACTTAATAACAAGTTTGTGAGAAATGGGTACTGTCTATGATGTCTAGACACGTTGGTGAACGTTTCAAAATCATAATAAAAAACATATTCCAAGTTAAGTTTAAATGATATCTTCAGTGAAACAATGTTAGAATTAGTTTTTGTAAAATTAAAGCTATTTGGCTGGGTTTTAAATTGTTTATGTGTATCATATGTCTGATTTGTGTATGTATACATGTGTGTATCATTGTGTACACATGAGTCTGAGGGACATAGGTCAACTCTGAGGATTTTCCTCTATTACTCTCCACCTTATTCTGGAGCTTGGTGGATAGATTGGATGGTCAGTGAGCTTAGTGGACCGTCCTGTCTTCTCCATCCCCCAGGAACTCTAGCACTAAGGTTACAGATGTGCTTCAGCACCACTGGCTTTCATGTGGTGTTTAGGGATCTGAATTCAGGTCGTCATGCTTGCACAGCAGGCATTTTATCAGCTGAAACTCCCCCCCCCCCCCCGCCTGAAGTTCATTTTTAAATAGAGAGGCAGTAGGAAAATGATGTCTGTCCTCAGTTGTAGTCCTAGATAGATGTAGAACAACATTTCATAGAGGTGATCCTAAACCATAGAGGGAAATGAAGATTGGCCTGATCAGGTTAGCTTGTTTCCCAGGTTTCTTTTCCTCTCAAATAAAATCTGTTTACTTGAAGACTAAATCAAATAAAATCCCAGAGCACAGCAAAAACCAAATGTTGATCAAGGGAAGATAGGTGGGTGGGAAGACCCCTGTTTGATTATTAAGATGATAGATTATGGATTTGTTTTTAAGACATTCTGTGTAGTGGGTGGCACTTGTATAGGAAAGGCAGGGGGTATAGGATTTAGTACTGGTTTCAATTTGTATTAACTTCTGACTTTGGATGAGTGCTTTCAGACTCAAAGTTTTGTTTCATAGCCACTATAAAAATAGTCCTCTTACCCTACTTCATGAAGCCAACAATATTAAATGAAGTAATGCATGGAATTACTTTGTAGACTCCTTTATTTGGAGAGTCAGTTTGCTTTAATTTTCCAGTTATTTAAAAGTGACAGTTTTGCACATTTTTATAATTTTCGTCACTTTTATTCCTCTTCTAGCTCTGTACCACAATCTCCTACCTGCCCCTCCAGTACCCTCCTCCTGAGCCCTGCTCCATCCCTACTTGCATGCCCTTTTCTTGTATGTAAACTTTTAAATGCTATAAAATAACAATTGCAGTTGTATTTGATAGGCAAAGCATAGCAACCTAAGCTAAGGAACCGTTGCCAAGTAAAAACCCTCCAGGTATTTGTTGAATTAATACTTGACTTCCAAGGTTTCCAGATAAGATGACAGCCTAGATGGAGCTTCTGTGTGATGTGGAGGAGGACATCCAGGGTAAGGAAAAGTGAACTCTACACCAAAGAGAGAAAAAACTTTAAGTGGGTGACAGGGCAGCTGAAAAGTAAAGAGAAACAGGAGACAGCAAAAGAAACTGACCCGGTGAGCCACAAGTCCAGCTGTTTAGCTCGTTGGCATGGGGAGGAAACAGGATCCCCATCTGAACGGTGACCCTGGTGGAAAGAGATGGGCATTGCTCCCCACAGGGCAGACCCACAGCTCTCAGAAGCCTCAAAGTGTTACAAGTCTTGCTGAGAAAGTAATTCGTTTGGAAAGAAGGCTCAGAAATAGGAGAATTGGATTTTACCACTTTCCTTGGCTCTGAAGGCTGGAGCTAAATGGCCTCTTGAGAGAGACAGAGAGACTAGCATTTAAAAAAAGAGTATATGCTGGGGCCCTGAGATAAGGGAATAATTTAAGTCAGGGAGCCTGGCTCAGCATGCTATGAAAGCAATGGAAGACAGTGATGGAGAACAAGAGAGAAAGACATTGACAGCCTCAAAAGTGCAGATGGCATGAGATTTGCCCAGGCAGTGAAATGCCTAGAAAAAGGTAGCCCTCCGTGACTAGATGTAGATCCTACCAACTGAGACTAGCTCTGGTAGCCCAACTGATAGCCCTGAGCCTAAGAACAGGGGATAAATCATCCTCTTCCATCACCAACCTTCCATAAAATTCATTACTTTAGCACTGAAGAGGTCCAAAGGACCAATGGACTAGACATCCACAGAGATTTTCCTCCAGTACAGTGACAAATGCTTAGTGGTTTTTAAAGTACAAATGTTAGCATTCAGACCCACTTCTTGGAATCCTGGCCAATAAGCAGATAATACCCTGGCCTTCTCAGTGTCCTGACATCATCCTACATTCCTGTTCCCTTTAAGAAAAGACTCCTCCCCATCCCATCTCTCTTTCCCTATCTTTACCTCTCCCCTCTCTCTTCCCCCACCAAAAAACTCCACTGAGCACTGTCCACATGGCATTTCTGTCTCTCACCCACTGTGGGGCAACTTGGCTCCACCCGCCAAGGCCTCTCTCTCAAAGTATCATAACAACAAAGAGAGGTCCACCTACATGTATGTTAGTGCTGTGGTTGTTTACCCCAATCTCAATACTGTACAGAGACACTCCCTAGCTAGAACATTATCCTGCTAAGAGGGTATGAACTGAGGAGTCTAGCGAGGGTGGGAGAATGTGTCTACAGACTGTAAGGCTAAGTGTGCCTGAAGAGGCCTCTGCTGTGCAATAAAGAGAAGATACTAAATAGGAAACGACTCTAGTAGACATTGACACTTGCCCAGTACAAGTTCAGCACCAGCAGAAAAATGATAGGAAAGACAGGAGTCTATTAACACAAGTTCAACTGCCTTCTGTCCCCTGAATCTACTGGCAGACTCTAATTGTTCAAGACCCAGAAATAAGCTACTCCAATACTTCTTGCTTTGTCCCATTTTCTTTCTGATTTTTATTCTATTCACCATGCTTTTTGCAGTAGTTTTGTTTTATTCTATTATTTAAAGGATACGTTGTTTCTGTTTTTGTTCTCCTTCATGCATTCCTCTAATCTCATTTTGCACATTTTATTCTTGGGCAATTTTTATTCCCTGTGTGTTCCAATTATTCTCTTCCTACTATAGTATTAGTAATATTTAGATCTGATTTTACTGTTTACTTTGTAAAACTTTCACACTTTTATTTTCCTTCCTAAACTTGTTTAATTCTTTATGAATTCTTTTTCATGTCTGTGAAATCTTTTACCTTATATCCTGTTCTTTATCTACTCCTTCTCAGCATCCTTCTCCATTTGTCTTCCTTTTCCTTTCTTTAGTGTAACTACATTTCTCTTCTATTTATTCCTTTCCCTCAGTGATTCTGACACCATGGAGCAAGCCTCAGTGTGCTCTACAATCTTATACCTTTTGTGCCTACACAACAGTCCTATATGGAAAGATTGTCAAGTTCTTCTTCCAGCTCAGAATGAAGCTGGCTCCTTTGGCCATGGATGTAGTAAAATCTCAGTGCCTTGCTGGCTATCTGTGCAAACACATTACTAGGCAGGGAACTCCCTGGGCTGCCTTTTCAGTACAAACTTTTTTCAAGTGAGTTTCAGTTTTCACATGGGGTGGGGTCTTGCCTTCAGGGCATTTTTAATCCTGTCCGAATGTAGATTAGGAACCTTTCTTTTTCCTTTTTAATTATTATTGGCTTTTTTTCAGTGTGTGCCTTGTCTGCAACTTTATTCTTTCTTGTGCTCTTTTCCTTGATAAACGGCTCTATTTGTTATATATGTCTGCCCAACGGGTTCTCTTTTTAAGTGTAGACTTAGATAAGAGTTATGGGCAACCATACCATAGCCAGAATATTATCCTGCCTTGAATTTTCCACTGCCAAACACATTAGCTCAGGACTTTAAAATGCAGCCTCATACATGCTCCAACTAGCATGACCCAGTGAACTGTACTTGCAGCATTTGAGGTCTAGTCTCAACCCAAGTTTCAAACTTTCCCCTGCTCTTTCCAAAATTCAGTTTCAAAGGCTTTAACAACTGCATGGTTGATTTATCACCACCACAGCCACACTTGTTGGTAGTCATGCTTTGTATTAGTTTACTATGTGGCTGCTGTGACAAAATGACCAGCAAATGAAGAAAAGGTTTAGGTAGACTCACAGTTGAAGAATGTAGTCCATCCTGGTGAAGAAGTCATGGCAACAGGAACTTGAGGGAGCCAGTCATATCACATCCACAGTGTGGAGGCAGCGTCTGATGAATGCTTGTGCTCAGCCCACTTCTTCGTTTTCCTTCCATTTGTAACCCCAACCCATGGATGGGTACCATCCCATTTGGGTTTCTGGTCTCTGTGAACCTACTCTAGATAATCTCTCACCAATATGGCAAGAGTTTTGTTTAAATGGTGGTTCTAAATGCCCCCAAGTTGACGATCAAAATTGACCCCCATAGATCTCAAAAACACATACTGAAGAAAATACAGCCTCTTCAACCAGTGGTTTTTGAATACTAGATGTCCGCATATAAAATAATGAAACTAGACCCACGTTTCCCACTCTTTGAAGATTCAAAATAGGAATAATACTTTAATGTAATGCCAATTAGAAAAAAAATCATCAGGGATACATCAAGATACAGAAATGGACAAGTACTTTCTGGAAATAGTTCTAGTAACTAGGAATAATCCCAAGAGCTGACAAATTGGAGTTACATGAAATTCAAGGTTTCTGACCAGCATAGAAAACAAATGAGCAGAGAGAATTTAGCCTATCAAATGGGAAAAGATCTTTTCAATATCTATCATCTATTCATCATCTATCATCTATCGTCTATCTATCTATCTATTTATCTATCTATCTATCTATCTATCTATCTGTCATCTACCTATCTATCAATCATCTATCTGTCAAAATGCCTGACATTTCCTATGTACTGTAGGCTAGATTGAAACTTCTGAAAATCCTCCTGTCTCTGTCCCTAAAATACTGAGATTACTGACTTATGCCATCATGTTCTGCTAAGGGAGATATTACTTTTAGAAATAGATTTTGAAACATTTGATAGAAAAGGGAGTATTCACCTTTGTCAATTTTGTGACTAAACTGCATGTTCCAGGCATACATAAATCATGAAAGTTAAGAATGTGACAGATTCAGTTTGACTGGAAACTAAAATACATGGTAGAAGTTGAATATAACACTGGTTAGATCAGGAAAAAAAAATGAGACCAAAACTCAGATGAAATAAAAGCTTGTAAGCACAGAAGACAGATCCCTCTTTCCTCATAGAAGTTTGTATTTTATGATTTTTTTTCCTATAATAAAAGCAGTGCATATTTCATATGGAGTAGTACTCATGAGGCAATATGAAAAACCAAAAGAAAATAGTTGATTAAATTTTACAATGACTCTGTTGTTCTCCGGTTCACATTTTACACAAACATAGTTCAAATCCAGTGTCCTGACACATGCCTGTGATTTCAACACTGGAGAAGGGCTAAGGAAGCTAAGGCAGGAGATTTTCTTGTGTTTAAGAAAAACTTGATCCTTGGCTACACAGCAGGTCTCAAAATGTGGTGTGGTGGTAGTGGTGTATGTGTGTGTGTGTGTGTGTGTGTGTGTGTGTGTGTGTGTGTGTGTGTGGAGAGAGAGAGAGAGAGAGAGAGAGAGAGAGAGAGAGAGAGAGAGAGAGACTTAGAGTGGGTTATCTCATTTTCATTGCCATGGACTACATTATACATTCCCATCTAGCTGCATGTACTGAAACCCCAGTCCCTACATGACAATGTTATTTGAAGATGAGATTTGAGTAAGCTCAAATTAAATAGTTTACATTTATTTATAAATAGTCTAATTAATTACATACATAATTAATTTAGATACGGATGTAGAGTGGGTCTGTATGAAGGGATTAATGCTTAACAAATAAGAGGTACCGATCTCTCTCTCTCCCTCTCCGCCCCCCCCCCCCCCCCGCCCCATACATAAAGAAGGGATCGTGTAACGGCCTATATTGGTAAGGCAAAACATTTAAAGTGGGAGAAATGTGAAATAAGGAGACATGTTCATGGAAAAAGATGGTATATTGCCTTCTCTGAGGATGTTGTCCAATACCCTTAGCCCTTTAAAGACTGTTTGGTTTGGGATTTTGTTTCCTTTATATGACATTCGGATTGGGGTTGGCTTGTGTTTTGTTGTAGTTTATCCTAGACCTACTAAAGCTCTGCAATGCCCCTTTTTAGCCACTGAGCCTTCCCCACAATCCTGAGATTTTCTTTTAACAATAATAATTAGGACATAATATATGTAGAATTACCTGGTACAGCACGAAGTTAAAGATTTTTGTTGTTATTTTAGTTTGTCTCTAATTAATTCCTAAACTGACAGCGTCCCTAGAACAAAATTGTACTCTAATGTTAAAAAATTAAAATGGCCTTGAGGTACACAGTGTAAAAGCATGACAGTTATAGCCACATGAGGTATGACTATGCAAAATGTCTCTGAGAAATGTTTATCTGTTTGGAAACCTAAACTTGAAATTTTGCAAGAAAATTCGCAGTGGAATATGTGACCATCTGAGTATTCTGAAACACATAGAGCCATCATACATCATTAATAATGTGTCTAGAGAATAAATTATGTTAGCTAAGTAAGGACCTTGTCACAGTGGAAAACTGCTAAGGGAAAAAGAAGCATACTTATTCATCAACTTGGAAGGATCATAAAAGGGCTAGAGAAGCATAATTAGAGATAATTGAAAAAAGAATGATACGACAAAATGAGTGAAATACGTATCTTATAAAATTACAGTAGCTCTGAAAATTAGCATTACAAAGGATGATGTTCAAACTGAACAAACCAAAGATTTACTTAATCATGTCCACATCTCCTTTGAATATTTCTTTCACCTCTCCACCTGTCTTGTACATTTTCAGTCCTTGTCCATTCTTGCGGGCCTCAAGAATATATCATAGAGATTCAGCTGTGTATTAAAGCTGAACTTTGACTGGCCAAGGGTCTGTCAAAAGGCAAAGCCATTTATTATTGTTTGGTGTTACCCAGCCTTTAATATTCCAGCTTTCTTCTGCTATGAAATCCTTGCATGCCCAGACCAATTGGTAAACAATTCAGCTCCCCAGACCTGCTGAACCTACTAAGTTATTAACTGCCCTGCTGAGCTTAGGAGACAAGCTGGCAGGAGACACATAGCTTTGTTTCCTGTGCTTATGAAGCTTGGAGCATCTTGCCTTGAGGAGGTCTAGTGGTTCTCCAGAGCATTTTGACTGAGAACAAAAGCGGTTTTTGCATATCAAGGTGAGAGGTAAAACAACATTCCTGAGGAGATGGAATGAGGTGCCCAGGGAAAGAAAAGGCAGGAATATTCTGTAGACAGATACAGAACAGCATGATGAGAGAGAAGAGAGGATGACAGAGGTTCCCTAGAGGGTAAGCAGATCTTGAGTAGAGTTTCCTGAGTGCCAGGAGTAGAGAGTAGCAGAGATGGAGAAAGAGGATACAGAGGATGAAGATGAGGCCGAAAGCATAGAAGTTAGTGTTAGCAGGACTATGAGCTGGGGAGCTGGATGGAACTGTAGTTATGGAAACAGGATTTCATCCTAGAGAAATAAAGTAGATGGATATAGAGCTTGGTATGTCTAGAGTTGTTCCTGCCTTGAATGCCTGGTGGAGCTATAGCTGAATTGATAGAATTTTGTCTTAGAGGAATAAAGTTAACAGACATAAGAACATAGTGTACGTAGATTTTTTTTTCCTGATATCCCACGCTGGACATAGCAAAGCCCCCTTGGACCCTGGGGAATCTATAGTCCATTTTCTTTCTTGTAATCTTACAGTCTCCCTTTCTCCTTCCTCCATTGTTACTTAGGTTTATTATGTTGTTTCAGGAAAAACAGTTGTTTTTATTTTAGAAGAAAACAATATTCATTCTAGATAAGCAAACTACAAGAGATTAAACTTTTTAAAAAATCGGTTCATATTTTAATAATTAAAAATGTGGTATTAGAGTGTGTCAGTCAACTTGCCTAATTACATAGGTAAGGATCAATCTATGTGATGGAACCTCATATACATAAAATATATTCAACTAATGTATGCATTTATATTTTAGGAAGATCAGGTTAACCATGTAATAAGAATTAATAAAATGGTATGAATTTCATTTGTTGGTATATTTTCAAGTAGTAGACACAAGAAAGAGCTCCTTAATTCAAGTTCTAAAATAGTATAGATAAGACATGGGAATCAGAACACAGAAAAATAAATAATAACTCTCTTCTGGTAAAAATATTCATTTAGAAAACCTGAAAAGCATCCAGTATTCCTTAAACCAAATCTCAAGATTTAAAATCTTTACTTGTCAACTTGGTACTTGGGAGACATTCCTACATGTAGAGATGGGACCCATCTCTGGAGACACAGAGCCATGACTGAGTCTTTGTAGGCAATTACCACTATAGAGAGAGGAAAAAAAAAACAACCAGAAGACTCTGACTCATGTCTATGACTTCTCTTCAAGTTCATCCACCAGTTACATCTAAAAAGATAAGACTATTGAGAAATACTAAGCTGTGTGAACTTTGATTGACATAGTTTGTCCATAAAAGACTTGAAAATATGAACACTAAAAATGAATAGATAATGATACTAAAAGTACTATTCCTTACAGCCAAAAGGCAGAAATACCTCAAAAGTCTATCAGCAAATAAATGACCAAGAGCTTGAACTTAGTGTTGGGGACAATAAATGACTGCTTCACAGGGACGTGAATTTCTAGAACCTGATAAAAATAGTGGTTGAAGAACATTATGGATGTACTAAATGCAATATACTTGCATTCTTTGAGATGATTAAATTTTAGGCTCTACACATTTACATCATTTTAAGAAAAGCAGGGGAACTTTGTGATGAAGGAGATGTCCAGGCACAGCAGAAATGGTGAAGTCAGAGGCAAAATCAAGGTATGTATCTAGAATGAGTTTGTAGGTGCTCAGAAAAAAAAAATAGTAATAACATCAGAAAATATGAGCTAGGGTAAAACATAAGTGCAGTTTTATACATGCTGAGAATGATACTAAGGGTACCACAGTCAATAGAAAGAAGATAAAGGTATTTGAAAAAGCTTAAACATAGGTATGTGACAGATTACATTAAAAATTAAGACAGAGAAATTGATTTATATACAAAACTGTAGTATCCATTTTCTATCCTTTAGTTATTTCTATCCTCTAAGATGCTTCTAAAGTGACACCACTGAGTCTATAATAATGTGTGTGTATCTCTTCCTGTGTGTACATGTCCATGTACTTGGGTGCACATGTGGGTATCATGCATGTGTATGGAGGAAAGCACATAACCTTGCATATTGTTACTCAGATGCCATCCATTGACTTTGTTCACATGGATTCTGGGGACTGAACGCAGGTCCTCATTCCTCCATAGGAAGCATTTTATTGAGTGAGACCAGACCTTCTACAATAATTTTTTTCATAATAACTGCTATTATTTTATTGCATTATTTTCTCAGAGATGTCTATTTCTAGTTACTTCAGATAAACTAATGATAGACTAAATAAATTATTTCATCTGTGAGAGTTAATTTCAGTTTCCAACTTGAGGAGACCTATAATCACCTAGGAGAAGGTTTTGTGAGATGTCTGCGGAAGCTTATCTTGATTAAATGACATGAGGGGGAACGATCCATCGACCCATTCTGGGTGGCACTGCTCTCTGGGATGGGACTCCTGATTACATAAGAGAAAACGAGCTGAGCACATTCATTGCTTTCTGTTTCTTAACTGTAGACTCAATGGGATCAATGACCTCATACTTCTGCTGCTATGACTTCTACATCATGGTTGACTATAACCTCAAATTGGGAGCCAAAACAAACCTTTCCTCCTTAAGTTGTTTTTGTTAGGATATTTTATCACAGCAACAGGAAAAGTAAACAAGGCACACTGAAGACTACTTGGTGAGCCCATGAGTTTATTATAGTTACATATATGAGCATGGTGAGGGACTACTTACAGGGACATGAGTGACTCAATGGTAGTGACTCCATCACTGCAAAGTCAGTATCCAGTAAAGATACTGACTCATCAGAGCTGTATTACTAGAGTTCCTGCACAACTTGAAATCAGGTGAATCATTAAAAACTCTTTTTCTCCCCAGCAGTTGTTTACTACTTGTATATCCTGGGGGAGAAGCCTGGTGAGTCATGTACATTTGTTGAGCTTCCTGAGTACTGGGAGTTTCTTGCATCTCATGAGTGTCCTGAGAGGGACTGTTTCATCCAGAAGAAATATCTACAAAAATATTGGCATAAAAGAATGAGAAGTTTGATAGAAGCATCTGTAAAACAGCATCCGAGTAACACAGATAGAAAACAATAGTGTTATTTGATCTGTGATGTTATTAGGTATAAATGAGTAAAACACACACCTATCTAATGGAGCAGTGGCACTAAGTCTGCACTTGTGCCGTACTGATGATTTTTAGGTGGATTTCCAGGCTAGGCTTCCTTTGAACTGTTTCATTACTAAGGAGGCAGCATGGGAAATTTGAGGATCAAAGCAATTGTTCACCACAGATCATGCAGATGGCAAATGGCAGCTTTGTGTCTTCACATCTTCAAATCCATAGTACTTGCTCCTCATTCTGGTTCACCTTTACCTTAGAAGCCTGTCCTATGTAATGTAATCTAAGTTATTCCATTACTCATTACTCTGATGCAGTTTTAAATTCTGAGTTACTAAATATTCAAGGATACATTTTTATATATTTGAAGTATTTTATTAACTCCTGGATAATTTCACACAGGGAATTTTGATCATCTTCACCCCAACATCTCCCTTAACTCTTTCTAAATCTTCCTCAACCTCCTTAACCCCCTTCCAATATTATGTAATCTTTTCTTTTAATGTAATAACCTATAAGCTTTTATTTGTGCTACCTGGATACCTCTGGGTGTGGGAGCATCTGTGGGTATGTCCATCTATCAGGAATCATACGCTCAAAGAAAAGTTTGTGGTTCTCCCTTCCCCATAAACTATCAATCATCCATAATTCCTTAATTATAGGTGGGGCTCATGAACCACTACTGTATTAGTTACTTTTCTGTTGCTGTGACCAAAAATTGACTTATGGAAGAAAGTCTATTACACTTCCAGAGGGACAAGCATGTTTCATGGAGGGAAAGCAAGGCAGAAAGTGGCAGCATAGCAGCCAGAGTAGGAGTCTGAAAGCTTACATCCTCAACTTGGAGCATGAAGCAAAATGAACAGGAAGTGGGGAGGGGCTATAGACACTCAAAGCCTGGCATCAGTAATATACTTCCTCCAGCAAGATTCTAGCTCCCAACGTGTCCACCACACCCCTGAGCACTGTCCTTAACTGAGGATCAAGTGTTCAAACACTGAGCCTATGGAGGACTTCACACTCAAACCCCTACCTCTTCCCATACCATACTAGAATGTTGACTGGCTTGATGCTGTGTAGGCAACCACAACTGCTGTGAGTTAATGAGTGCAGTGGTCCTATCATGACCAGAATATACTGTCTTGATCTTGTCCTTACCAAGCTCCAGCTCATACAATCTTTCTGTCCTTCTTTCTAGATGGTCTCTGAGCCTTGGCGAGTGAGTATGATTATATAGATGTCCTATGTGTTCTTCAGCACTCTTGAAACACTTATTCTCTACATTTTGACCAGTTGTGAGTTTCCATGCTAACCACCATCTATTGCGTAAATAGGCATCTATGATAAAATCTGCACTAAACTATCAATAGAGAGATATGGATTTAGAGGGAATTTTGATACTATGTCCATTTAACAAAAATAACAGTAGTAGGTTCACACCTGGGACCTTTGAGCTCCCCAACCATGGGTTTTTGGCCAGATTTCCAGCGTTGAGCATGTGTTTCCTCCTAGGGAACAGGCCTTAAGTTCAACCAGAAGGCAGTTTGTTACACTCACAGTAATCATGCCAATATTGCACCCATTGGCACATCTTGCCAAGACAGTCATTATTGAAGCCCACAGAATTCAAAACTTTATAGGACTGTTGATAACCTGCCCCCTCCCCCTCCCCCACACCACACTGAATAGCACCTTTCAGTTTTACAAAAATGAGCCAAAAGAAACTTCTTGGTCAGAATCAACTTGATTTTCCCCATGTTTTGTGACTGATGTGTGTGGTATCTTCAGCAACAGGATCTTGGAGAAGTATTTAAAAGGAAGAAGCATTTTGAAATTAATTACAGAATAGCTTTGAAGATCAATCAAAAGGAAGAAGTTTATTTGAAGAATATTTTATAAAATAGAGTTTGGTGTTATGAAATTTTAATGTAAGTATTACTAAATGGCTAATTGGTTGGGTAGTCTAGAGGGACATGACCAAGGACACTATAGACATATCTATGACAAAACTTTGAAAATAAAGTTGCATATTACACTGTTGCAATGCAATGAGAAAATGTGACACTGGAAGTCATTTTAGTGAGATGTCAAGGACATGCTGAATAACAGCAATGAGTGTGCTTTTGTAAACTCAGTATCATACCTTACTGTTGGGATTTCTATGTCATGGTGACCTGTTCTGACAAAGGATTTCTTCTTTCTGGCTCATTTCCTCAAATACTTAATCACCAGATATGTGCTTAATATTTGCCCAGGTCTAGCATTGTCTACTAATAAATTTTTTGTTATTTTCCAGAACAGGGAATAACAGAACTTCAAAATATCAAGTATGAACATCAGTGTTATCTATTTTTGTCAAAATCCCCAAAGAACATTAAGGGGTCATCTTCATAGGTCATATGGTTCAGTCCTCTAATTGTCCATCTCTATCAATTCATTTTCCAATAATTAAACCATGTCCTATATGCTTTCCCTTTAGTGTGATTTAATCAAGGTTAATCTAAATATGCAGCAATATCTTAGGTAGTGGGCTTCCTTTGCCTTGAGATTATCCTTACTTCTAATGACTTTCTTAATGACTTTCCTTCTTAATGACTTTCTTTAGGATATAATGAGGGCTGTCAAAGCTCATTTCCTTTGGTGATTCATTGGCTTGTTCACAATATTTAGTGTAGTAAATCCATGGAGCAGCTTGTACAGTGGCTACCCTGTATCTATGTTTAAGAAACTTTCTCAACTGAGTGGTGGTGGCACCCGCCTTTAATCCCAGCACTCAGAAGGCAGAGCCAGGAGGATCTCTACAAGTTTTGATGGCAGCCTGGTCTACAGAGTGAGATCTAGGACAGGCACTAAAACTATATAGAGAAACCTTGTCTTGAAAAAACCAACCAAACAAACAAACAAAAAAACAAAAATAAAAAAACTTTCTCCTTAGGCCTCAGTAAAGTCTCAGAAATGTTAATACATACCCTTTGAATTTCCATAGGCTACATTTTTGGGAAATCTTGTTCTATGGAATGCTCCCATACTGGTGGCACAGATATGTTTCATCCCAAGGAGTTAGACAAAATAGCTCCCCTTGGATTTCTTTCTTTTTTGTGTGATAAAATACATCCATCAAAACTACAGTTTTGAAGTAGCAACAAAAATAATTTTATGCTTGGGGCTCACCACAACATGAGGAACTGTCTTAAAGGGTTACAACATTAGGAAGGTTGATAACCATTGCCTTATATACACAAGCTCAATTCTAAGAATGATGTGTCCTTCACAGTCATCCTGAAGCTGTTGTTGGACTCCCCAGAGATATCACTCAGGACTCTGGTATTCTCTGTCCAGTCATGAGGTTTCTAAGCAACACTCTTCCCCAATGGAAGGATATATTGCTCCTCTAGCTCAAAGGCTGTCTGGGTGCTAGAGAACTAGCACATCGGTTGCCTTCTCTCTGCTCCACTAGTCTGGATTAATTACCATATGCCTTCCTACCTGCCTGTGGTCTGCTAGCCCCTGAGCCACTCCTTAAATAGTAGCCACAGTGTTTTTATTTTTCCTTAAACGTGTCTTACCATAGGGTAAGTCTCTCCGGTGGCACCACAGCACCTACACCAGAGTTTCTTTCTAGTTTAGGAAATAAAAAGATCAGTTGGAGATCCAGCTAAAGACAGTAGCCTATGCTTCCATTTTAGACTCAGATATTAAACCCAAGGTTGGACTAGTAGTCCTGCATTATAAAAATACATGTATGTGGAGGTCAGAAGCCAATTTTGAATGACTTGCTCTATTGATTTCCATCTTATTTTTAAGACAGGGTCTCTTATTAAACATAGAACTTGTTTCAGCTTGACTCACTGGAGAGTGAACTCCTGGGATCTGCCTCTTTTCACCCTCCTGGTGCTGGGATTACAGATCTGTGCTCCCATAAGGATATATATATATATATATATATATATATATATATATATATATATATATATATATATATATGAAATGAATATCTGAACTTAGGTTTTCATGCTATAATGACTAGCATCTTACTCACTGAGCCATCTCCCCAGCCCCATCCCAGGAGACCCCAATGCATATGCTAAAAGTGAAATGTTAATGTATGCGATAAATTTCTTCTCCTCCACATGCCATAAGAGGTAAATTTATAAGAAGGAGCATGTTGTTCCTGAGTACCTCTCCAATCTCATCTCCTGTGAGCACGTCTGTGCCATAGCAGGAGGGATGACAGATTACAGCTTCATTAATTCTCACATATTGTCCCATCTTCTTTTTTCTTTATTGAAGGGCTGCGACATCATGCAGTGCTGTTTGTACACTGGTAAAGTCTAAGGATCCTCGTTCATATTGTAACCAGAGTGATGAATGCTCTGTCTATGTTCATAGTGATGATTGAAGTTATCCTCTTCCTCTCTGACTTAGTTGTTGCTTACAGTGAAAGATAAAGCTTAGCCATCATGATTTCCCTGAGATCCACAGCACCAACATCACATTTATAACAGTGAATTTTTACCTTTAAAAAACCCTTCTATATTTTCTAGCAGATGAAAAGTTCGAAGGCAGAATTTTGTTTATTCCTTTATTTTCAGTGTTTAGCATGAGTTAGATTCAAGGGGATGCTCAACTAAGGTGTGTAGAATTAGCAAAATTTGATGACTTGTTCAAAATTCATTTATTCCTCCTCTCATTTATTCAACCATGCATGTATGGACATACACATGTATTATCCATTTGAATCTCCATGTCCTATATGTTTATATAAAAAAATTAGCAATTTAAAAGCTACTTAAAATTAGATATTTTAATTAGTTCCTGCTTTTTTAGGTTGATTTAACAGCGAGGAAGAAAATTGGATATATAGGATATAAATGATCTGAAATAAAGACATTAATCAGGTCTCATAGAAGATAATCCAGTTCTGATTCAGTCCAGTAGTTAGTTAATAGGTACCACTATGTCTGAGTTTCCCTGCAGCTGTTCATCAGTGGGTGGCTTTTAGTTGTTTATATACTTATTCATTTATATATAATATCCTGTGAAGCCATGGCCTCCTTCTGATGTGAGACTGTTTAACATGTTCATTTCATCTCAAATCATTGCCAAAGGAGATGGGCAGTCTCCGTCATTTAGCTTTAGCTTCCCACTTCTTTCCAATGCACTTTACTCTTGAGCTGAGGAGAGCAGTTTGTATGGTGGTAAACAATATGACTAGCAATCCCCAGAGTGTTTGCATGTATAACCTGTAGCTCTTAATAAATCCAGAAGATGGCAAAGAGTGTGGGAACCTAGGAAACTACAACAAGTCAGGTGGCTGGGTGGGAATAACGTGCCTTTTTCATATAAATTTACTGGTTTTTCTCTTAGCATGACAACCTCATCTTGCATAGGCATATTTAGTCGAACCACCTGCTGGGCTTCGGAAATACGTCAGCCCTAGTGGTTGCAACTGCTCCCTGGAGAAGGAAGGCCCCACTGTGCTACCACTAGGAACAGAGGAAGTGGGGAAGGTTCAGACTCCAGGTACCTCACTTCTCTACTCATCTTGTTTTCAAGTTATGGCAATTTAGTGCTTCTGCAAATTCACCTGCCAAACAATTCTAGGAATCAGAGATCTGTCAGCAAGCCAGCAGCACAGAATTCTTCCTTCTGGGCTCAAGAGCGTGCCTCTCAGCACAGACAAGGTTTGCAGAGTGATGAGAGCCAGTGAGGGCTGGACGAGCGGAGTGTGGTGATAAAAAGGAAATAGGCCTTAATGGTGGACTCCAGTGTCATTGTGAAGTCAATCACCACCTGCTGCAGATAATTTACTCCCTTTTTAGTGACCACGGGAAGTTCCTGGAATTGGTGTGCAACAAGGACACAGCCCACCACTGAGTGAGTAAGCCCATCAGGAATTCAGCTGTAGAAGAGAACAGGCCAGGCCTGCACAGAGGTTTCAGCCCATTGCGTTTCCATTCCTCTTTCTCTCTAAGGGCTACTACAGCAGGGGAAAGATTCATTTTCAGGTGCAAAAACATTTTCTCACTCTATTACGTGGTGAAAAGCTACCGGCTCTTCGTTTCTTTCATTTTCTGTCCCTCTAAACTTAACTTTAGATCAAACCATAAAACAGGCAAGAAAGCTCATTGGTGTATTGTGTTAATGATGACTTTGTTTACAGATATTATGGGCTCATTTTGAGTTTTTGTTGCTGTTTTACAGAAAGAATTTTCCATGATGGATATTTCAGTTCCTCCTTAAGCAGAATGCTAGAGAATAAAATGAAACATGGAAAATTGTGTTTCCCTGCTCTGTCTCACCTTTTTTTTTCTTCTTGGTCTTAGTGTTCAAATCTAAGGACTACGGAGAAACGAAATTGCAGGAAGAATGGACATATATAATTTTAATGATATCTACATGCCAGCTACTATTAGATCTGTTAGGAGAGATATATGTATGTGAATACATACATAAAATGCATCCATATTTTGTTATAAGTCTAAAAGATAAATACAGAGAGCATATCATATATGTTATACAAAACAAAATCTCTAGAATATAGGAAACAATATTACAAATATATTGAATATTATATATTACTTAATTCTCATAGCAACCCAATGATATATAAAGACTGTTTTTAATATATTTTAACGTTCCTTATTTTCTGATGCATGAACCTAGGACATCAAGATAGTTTTTCTTGCCCATGGTAGACTAGAAAATAACCCAGAAAAAAAGAAAACATTCCCCCAAGTCTGCTTTCTAAGCCTGTACTTTAAAACTAAGCTAGAGCATGCCAACATTTTGACAATTAGTGGGGAAAATGAACCTACACTTTTAAATAGCAAGATCTTTACCCAAAGAGTATCAAAAGTTTTGAGCAGACATTACTAAAATTATTGTATCTCCTTGTTTGCCTGTGAGGAATTTTCCATCCCGAACACACACAATTTTGTAAAATTCATGAGGCATAAACCATATACATTCATCACTTGACAATTTCCTTCAAGAATATATTTTTTTCCGATGAAACTGCAATCTGTGGCATAATGAAAATGGCAGAGAAGCATCTGTGGGCCTCCTTGCATGAACTGACCTTTGGGTTCATCTCTCCATTTGTCTTTCAGGACTATTTGACATATTATTAGAAAGTATTTGTAGAGACCTAGAAATTGGATATGAAAGACTGTGAATAGCTTGGTTGCAAAGTTCTAGATGGAACTGATGCCCATAGGTCATTCCAGAAGCCTTTCTACCCACATTCTAAGGCTTTGGCTGTGATGCAGGAGTGTAACTTTGGTTCCTATCAGTGCAGTTTAGGATTTATTGAACACTTCTTCACTGTCTGGCTGGAAAGGATGCTCCAGAGTCGTTTTATGTACTTTCTGTGCCTGCTGTGGTTCTTTATCTTTGTCATTTAGATACTTAGATGTGGGGTGTTAGGTATAGTTTATCTTTCCAATAATTAAAACTCCTGTGGTGGTGCACACCTTTGATCCCAGCACTTGGGAGGCAGAGGCAGGTGGATCTCTGTGAGTTTCAGACCAACCTAGTCTAGAGAGAATTCCAGGACAGCCAGGATAGTTACACAGAGAAAGCCTGCCTTGAAAACTAAAACCAAA
Organism: Peromyscus eremicus; assembly: GCF_949786415.1. Taxonomy (NCBI): domain Eukaryota; kingdom Metazoa; phylum Chordata; class Mammalia; order Rodentia; family Cricetidae; genus Peromyscus; species Peromyscus eremicus. The sequence goes on from NC_081427.1 coordinate 27,687,404, forward strand.
CCAAACCAAACCAAACAAACAAACAAAGTCCTCCTGTATCTCATTTGATTTACATTGCAGATTTTTTTCTCCAAATATAAAATGAACCATTGCTTTCTGATAAGCTCTGAGTTTCCTGGAGAAGGCTGGTGGTCTTCATTTGGACAGAAGAAATATGGCTACATTTATTTTTGGTTAGGATTTGCTGTTGAAATAAGTAACCCAGATTAGAACACACTGTGCTCCTGTTCTCAAAGATCATGGATAATACAAGGTCGGCTGTTACTAAATTTTGTGTTCTGTCTGTTTGCTGTCACCACGTGTAGGAAGTTGCCATCCACCACTAAGGGATCCACCACTTGTATCTGAAGCTACCTTCCGAACCTTAAGTCTCCATTCTCATTGGAATCTTTAGTCATCTTGTCTTGGCCTTAGCAATTAATTTCATTAAAACTGCATAAGGTAAATGCACACAGATATTGTAGCGTTACCTATGCAGTGGATTATGTTTGCCTGGAAGCTTTGTAGTTACTTGAAAAACAGAAGTGTGGAGAAGGGGCTACCTACATTATAAAATCTCAAATAGCTATTCATGTCAATTCCTGCTTTAGAGACTTCTTGGCTTTAAAAAGTTCAGGGTAATCACTTAGAATATGTTTTCTCTTTCCACTTCAGTCACATTGATATATATCATACAAGTACTGCTTCCAAAGTGGTTGGAATGCATTTTCCATCAAACCTGTAAGCTATTTTGTAACATGCTTTGCAGGTTTTTATTGCCAATGTGTCCCTGAGTTCCTTGCATCTTCTGTTTACACAGCAGGAACCCATGTCATCTCAGAGCCTTTCAAACTCAAACTTTGAAGGTAATGTAAATGGAATGAAGAGAGGTTATAGCCTGTATCTAATCAGACTTATGGGAGTCTAGTCACAGTTCTGACACATGACACTTAGTATCCAGAGAAAATTGATAATTTCTCATGTAGTTTCTTTTATTCTCTAGCCCTATAAGCTCTGGCCAAATACAAACATAAGAAAATTGAAATGAAATAGACTCAATAAATTTTTCATGGCTCTAACATTTAAAGACTACTTTATGTGTATTCAACTCACTTTAAACAGATGAACTTGACCCTTTACTAGATGAGACATATATAGAGAAACTCTTTGAGTACTTTTCCAAATGTAGTCTCATACATCATTCATGGAGTTTCTTGTTTCAGGTGATAGACAGCCTTATTCAAAATTTTTGTGAAAACTCCACTAACTCTACAATGAAGTCAAAAAACAGTTATGAGATCTCAGAGGTCAGGACTGATTATAGGGAGCCTTCTGGTGACTCTCTGAGGCAGGACCCACACTAAAAGTTAAGGTTCCACCTGTTTCTCATACTGGGTTGCCTTGCCCAGCCTTAATATAAGAGGAGGAGCTTAGTCCCACCTCAACTTGATATGCCATGATTTGTTGACACCCATGAGAGGCCTGCTTCTTTCTAAACAGAAACAAAGGAGGAGTGTATGGGGGAGGGTCACAGAGGAGGTGTGGTGGGTATGGGATAAGGCAGGAACCTGGAGGCAGGAGTTGATACAGAGGCCAAGGAGTACTGCTTACTGGTTTGCTCCCTGTTGCTTGCTCCACTTGCTTTCTTTAGAACCCAGGACTACCCGTCCAAGAATGAAACTACCCACAAGAGGATGGGCCCTCCCCCTCTGATCACTACTTAAGAAAATGCCCTACAGACTTGCCTACAGCCTGATCTTATGGAAACATTTTCTCAATTGAAAATTCATTGGCTCTGATGACTCTAGCTTATGTCAAGTTGACATAAAGCTATCTAACACAAAAATCTTCCAAATTGGACTCCCAAAATCAGAATTAGAAAGTAAGTCCCACATAGTAAAGTTGAAGAACTGAGTGGATCTTACTGATGTCTCACAAAGAAGGGCCTGCCACATAGCTATAAACCACTCTACAAGAGTGTTCAATGACCAAAGATGACCAACTCTATTATATCTTTACATGTTGAACACTACATTCAAGCTAAATTTGATTCATAGTTTTGAAAAATACCAGCTGGAGTCCTGGGTTCTCCCTTTCCTATTCTTGACACTAGCTCTGTATGGGTGCTCCATAAGCAATTGTTGGACAAATAAAGTTTTGGAATTTTCTGATTACATTCTTTCTTGTATCCTTCAGAAGAATCTAAACATGGTGCTATATCCATCATGCTCATCATTTTACCCTACCCATAGTGCTCAGCAAAGTGATTATTCAATTTGTGATGTATTTGTTGAATGAAGAAGTGAAAAGTACGGGTTAGAGAGAGAGCTCAGGGTTTAAGAGCACTGACTCCTTTTGCAGAAGACTGGAGTCAATTCCCAGCATTTACATCAGGTGGCTCACCTGTATGTAGCTGAAGTTTTCTCCAGTCCTGCTCAGCTCCCATGGCCCTGTGGCCACTTGGACCCAAGTAAACACACAGAGGCTTATATTAATTAAAACTGCTTGGCCATTAGCTCAGGCTAACTATTGACTAGCTCTTACACTTAAATTAACCTATAATTCTTATTTATGTTTAGCTATTTGGTTTGGTACCTTTTCCCAGTTCTGCCTTCACATCTTGCTTCCTCTGTCTCTGGCTGGTGATTCCTGACTCAGTCTTCCTCTTCCCAGAATTCTCCTCTCTGCTTATCCCACCTATACTATACTTCCTGTCTGGCTACTGGCCAATCAGCATTTTATTTATCAACCAAATAAGAGCAACACACATTCACAGCATACAGAAAGATATCCCCAGCATCTGTAACCACAGTTTCAGGGGATCTTACACCATCTTCTGGCCTCTGTAGTCCCCTTTGTGTGTTCACTCTATTACAGTGCTGAGAATTAAGATATGGTTGTCTTTAGAGCCATTATTCTACAGACTATGCAACTTTGAGTTAATCTTACAATTATGTTTGAAATAGATTTCCAATGGACATCATTCCAGAGCACAGACTCTAGCCTAATAAAGAAGACACTAGTAACAACAGAGACAGGATTCTTCATTTTCTGTTACAAAATACAACTTACATCTAAATGCCTTCTCTAGAACAGTGTGTGGCGCTTCAAGCCAATGAGGGACTGCAGAGTTCCGAAGGCTGAACATGAAAAACTCGAATGTATATCTACCATAGACCAATTCCGTATCACAGCAGCACTTGTCAAGGTAACTAGAGCAGTAGTTCTCAACCTTAGCTGTACCTGAAGACAACAGGAAAGGCTTTTTATGAATCAATGGCCATCATTCATTCAGTTAAGACCCAGTGGTTAGTACCCAGATCATAGTCTTAGAACTGATTCAAATCAGTGTACTACATAGCTGACAGTGAGAATCACCATTCCATAAGCAAAGTCCTAGTTCAGACATTATTCTAGATTAGATGAGATTTGGTCACATGTTTGCAAACTTTTGCTGAAGTCAATGGGACCAATAGAGTTAATAACCTACAGAGGTTTTAAAGCGCCATTTCTACATTCTCAAATTCTTCCACCTAAGAGGCCTACTTTCTTTGAATGTTTTGTTCTTGTATCTATCTTATTTATTTGTTTATTTATTTATTCGTTTATTTATTTATTTATTTATTTATTTATTTATTTATTTATTGTCTTTTCATGTGTTAAATTAAGTTCAGCGAGTTTCCTTAAAGTTTTTGCTAGCAATTTTCCTAGTTTTTTCATGAAACTCTCCAATAATTTCTTTAGTTACTGCCTCTCTAAAGAACTTTACAGAAAAAGTGAAAACTCCAGTGATTATTTTCCCTCTTGTGACATCCACTAAATTCATCTTTCTCCTTGTTTTAATACCATGAGCACAAATATGGTGAACCTGTAAGACCTTTCTCTATTCTCCATCCTAATATTCCTTTTGCAAAGTGTGGGACCAGACCTGATTTCTTGCAGAGTCTAGACTCTTGACTCCCGGCCAAGGCCTACAGGACACAGAGTCCCTGGGGGTGAGCCTGGAACTGTCCTGGCAGCTTTCTCTAATGGTTTCTCTTAAACCCTAATCCTCAATCATCTCTCTCTGAGCTGCCCTCCTCTTTTGTCACTGTTGGGAATCCAGGAGCTGTCTCTGTTTCTGGAGATTCACGTCATTGAAATGTTAACTGAAAGACTCTTACTGCTCTCTAATGGTTTTTATTTTTTCGATATGAGTTTATCAAGCTCTGTGGATAATTTTATTCACCAACTTTACTAGCTGTGGGTGTCCAGATTAGATATTTTGTATGAATGTACCATTGGAAGTGTTTCCCCATAAAAATCAGTGTTTGAATTGTCCTCTCGGTAAAGTGCGTTACCACCTCCAATTTTGTGGAGACATCATCTAATCTGTTGAACGAATGTTGGAGGAGGGAGGGATTGACCCATTTCTCCATGTTGTTGTTTTGATCTGCAATATTGCTTGAGCTGAAAACTGTATTTCATCATCTTCAAGCCTCAGCTTGGGATTTATTTCAACATATTTCCTAACTCTCAAGCCCAACGTCTTGGCAAATTTTGCTTCCACAAGGTTTTCTTCTTTTCTACCTTGCAAATACCAGACAGTGGGGTTTCTCAGGTTCTATTACTCCATGACCCAAACCTCATAATCAATCTCTGCATCCACCTTTTTTTTTAATCTGTTGCATACTATCTTTCTGTGTATATATGCATATATAGACAGATATTCATATACAGTACACAGATTTACTTACAGATGCAGAGTTATAAATATGTATTTGACTAGTTCTGCTTTTCTAAAGAATCCTTTCTAACTAACACAAGCCTTGAAATATGTTTCATACAGGAAGTTTACACAGGTAAGACAGATTTGTATTGCATGGTACATTAACCAAAACTGAACAGGCTCAAATGCTAAGACAGATAAAGTGAAACTGGAAAACCTTGAGAATTGTAGATAGTAAAATGTTAGGATGAGCCTTGTACAAGGGGCAGCAACAGCAATATGATTAGCTGAGCTTGGGTGGACGAGATCTGCAGAACCCCAGAAGAAATGTCAATGTTACATTACAGCAAACAAAATGAGAACCAGCTGAAGGAAATCTCTGTGAATTGCATAACTTTCTGCAAAGCCATGTCAAAAATTAATTAAACCATTAAAAACAATAAAGCACCAAAAATACACAGCTAAAAATATAGACCTTCTAAAGGATAAAAATAAAAACAAATACAGTCTTAACAAATAAAATAGTGTGATTATTAAGGATTTTGTGGTTTTCCAAATATTTTAATTGTTATGGGAATATTTTTTAAATCATCTGAATATGCTTTGTGGTCTAGGGTTAAAAATAAATACAATCTGCAGCCAAACACTTTTTTTTAATTAAGAAAATTTTTATTCAGTTTACATACCAACCACAGATTCCCCTCTCTTCCCTCCTCCCACCCCCCCCCAGACTTTACCCCTTACCCCTCCCAACCCACCCCCTATTCCCTTCTGTGACAAGATAAGGCCTCCCATGGGAAGTCAGCAGAGCCTGGTACATTCAGCTGAGGCAGGTCCAAGCCCTTCCCTCTGTATCAAGGCTGTGCAAGGTGTCCCACCATAGGTAGTGGGTTCCAAAAAGCCAGCTCATGCACCAGAGATGGATCCTGACCCTACTGCCAGGGGGCCCCTTAAGCAGATCAGCTTATATATATAAGCTATACAACTGTCTTGCTTATGCAGAGGCAGCCAAACTCTTAAGTGAAGCACATACATATTAAACAAAAATTAGAATCATGGAAAAGATGAAGCTCAGTTATGGAAACTGATCAATGATGGCTTCTGGCTCACTGAGAGTTAGTTGTTTTTAAGGGTCACACTCTTGGTAGGCAAACCACAATATAGTGGAGAGCCCCACAGTCAGGAGCATATTGATAGCACAAATTGTAGTCAAGGGGTGAGTAAAAAAAATAAGTGAAGACAGAATTGAGGGAGAGGAGAGAGAGGATCTGGGAGGCATTGCAGGAACAAAAAGTGGTGAATATGAGGAAAGTATATTGAATGAAATTCTGAAAGAATTACTAAATATATTTTTAGAAAGAGAGAAATGCTATTCCCTCTCCCCACAAAAGAGAAATATTGAAATTTCAGAGAAAATTCATTAGCGCCCAAGCACAAAGCTCTGCTTTGATTCTAGATATGGACACTGTATACATGTGCATAACTGAATTTGAATCCCAGGAATCATGGATATTAGGCAAGTACTATATCACTGAGCCAAAACTGCGAGTTCTTAAGTGTGTGGTTTTTTTTTTTTTTTTTTTTTTTTTTGGTTTTTCGAGACAGGGTTTCTCTGTGTAGCTTTGTGCCTTTCCTGGAACTCGCTTTGGAGACCAGGCTGGCCTCGAACTCACAGAGATCCGCCTGGCTCTGCCTCCCAAGTGCTGGGATTAAAGGCGTGTGCCACCACCGCCCGGCTCTTAAGTGTGTTTTTAATGGACCTTTGAATAGTAGTTCAGATAATCTTTCAGTTTTCTTTATTTTATTTTTTAAAGAAGGTGAATGTAGACACGCTGGATGTAAGTCACCTGGAATAAACACGTAATTTGATTAAACAACCTCAACTTGGAAATCTCAAGAAATTGCCAGAATCATAATCACAAATGAATAAAATTAACAAATAAAATAAAATAAAATTTACATGTGACTGTAACAGAAAATCTTCTCAACTCCTAACAACCATGGATATTTTCAACTTCAAAGGTTATTCATTGCTCAGAGAGCCTTAGCTGAACACAACTATTAAAACAAACAATGAATTGCTAATGAAAGTGCCATGAACAATTGCTAGATACAGATAATGAATTACTAAAAGAAGCCAAATATCTTTCAAAAGGGAGAAAGACCAACTGTTGGGGATTGAGTTGCTGCATGAATAGATATGATTGTTTTGAAATGTAAGTTAGTTATTAGCTCAGAGGCAGCATTGAAAAGTCTGTCCTACGAATATGAGAATAATTCCAAATCAGAATGAAAATAAAGCAAGTTCAGACAGTAGATTTACAAACAGAGAATGTATAATAGGACTGAAAATGAATCTGCTTTGCAGATAGATTTGAAAAACACAACAAGGACTGAGGGGATAGCTCAGCTGGTAAAGTGCTCCCTAGTAAGCAAGAAGACCCAGGTTTCATCTCCAGCACTCAAAGAAGGAGGAGGAGCAGGAGGAGGAGGAGGAAGAGGAGGAGGAGGAGGAGAAGGAGGAGGAGGAGGAGGAGGAGGAGGAGGAGGAGGAGGAGGAGGAGGAGGAGGAGAAACTGCAGTAGCAGCTGCCAGGTGTAGTAGCACTCACCTTTAATCTCGGCACTCAGGAGGCAGAGGCAAGTGGATCTCTGTGAATTTGAGGTCACCCTTCTATACATAGTGAATTGCAGGACAGTCAGAACTACATAGGGGGACCTTGTCTGGAGGCATGGGGGAGTAAGAAAACAAAAGGAAAGAAAGCAAGGCATGGTGGGTGGGAACCTACAATCCAATGCTAGAGCTAGGCAGTGAGAGACAAGAGGATCCCACAGGTGTGCACCCAGCCAGTGGAGCCAATTTATAAGTTCCTGATTCAGTCAGTGAGAGATCCTGACTCAAAAACAAAACAAGAGAGAGAGAGAGAGAGAGAGAGAGAGAGAGAGAGAGAGAGAGAGAGAGAGAGAGAGATCAGTCAAGGAAGATACCAAACATCAGTCTCTGGTCTCCACACTCATGCACATAAGCCCCTACACAAATGTGTATACAAATGCACACATGCACAAAAACATAGGACACAGAATAAACTCTCTCTAAGTTCCCATGTAAGTTAGTTACAGCCTATCCTTATATGTATTAAGGAGAAAGTCTTTGTATTTAAATACGTAAGAGGTATTCAGAATTATCAGAAACTAAAAGCTCAGTAGTAGAGCAATTGCCTAGCATGTGTGAACCTCTTGTTTCAGTCCATCAACACTGAAGAAGCAAATGAATAAAACCCCAAAAAAAATCACCTGGAAAATACACAACAAATTAACACTAGACCTATTCCTGGGGAAAAGAATCCCATGAAGTGTGTTTTAAGCACATCTCTGTCGCCAATTTTTCTCTCTGCTGTTTGGACATTTGAAGTTAAGCTTTCATGTCTTCTACTTCCTCTTATATGTGACAGAAATATTAATCTGGGGAGAAACACATTCATTACATGTTTGTGTGTAATATTGCCATCAAACTCCAAGCTTAAACAATGCACTTTTATTATCACACCTTTGAGGGCTCGATGTTGCTAGTTAGAAAATAATTAGATTGTTAGTCTAAAGAGTGTCTTGAAATGAGGCCTTTTGAAGGTTTACCTGGTCTGCAGGGTTTTTGCCAAGTTCATTTGTGTAGTTAAGTTCTTCATTCCTTATCAGGTGTGGGCTGGTTGTTTATTCTTCTGAGCATCTTGATAGGCTGTCTTCCAAATAGGAATTAGTGAGTGGGGAAATGGTGTATGTGTGTTACATTCAGTGAAGCCACAGATCACTTACGTTATTGTAGCCTAATCTCACAGCTGATGAACTGTAATATGCTCCTGTCCTATCATTTTGTTAACTTGAAACAAGATTGATATAGTATGAAGAGGACAACACTTTGGTGTGAATAACAGTAGTGGGATTATTGGAAGGTGATTTCCACAGACATCAGTTGAAAGTTAATGCTCTTCCCTAGGCTTCTCACTATTTGTATTGTTCCTTGAAATCATGAGTTGTCACATCGTCTTGGGATTTTGTTGAACCCAGTGACACACAACTCATGAGAATATCCTACTTTTCTTTTTACTTTCTTCCATGTCTACACAACCTTGTTTTAGAATGTATACCAAGATGAACTCCGAAATTATCAAGGTAGGAAATTTTTTATTTGAGAGATTGTTAGGAATTGCAGTTTCAATGTGAGATCAGAGAACTTAATCTGTTTCCTCATTGAAGGCAGGAGAAATGGGAACTTAACAGATTATGAAAGAACGGGGGCTACGTGACTAGAAGTTAAATAATTAAAAAGAAAGAATGTATAAACACAACAAAAATGTCCATAAAACAAGAACCAGATAACCTCTTGAGATGCACTGTGAGCCATAGCCATGATGGAATGGTCCAGTTTAGGTCAGTCAGGTCCAGATGTGTATTGTCAAAGGGTGGAGGTGACTGGAGAAGCTCTCATTTCACACAGCAGCTGGACTCTTGCTTTGTCCCCTTTTCCCAATCTCCTCCCAGCTCACAGGCTCTTTCATGATCGCAGTCATAACTTTTCATTTATTTTCACAAAGACAAAAACCAGTCTGTGGTTCCATGAATATTAGACGAAAATAGGACACCATACAATGCAAGTGGGCAATGGAAGGGTAATTCCGATTTTTATTTTTTCAAAGAATGCAAAGTTACATGAAATACATTTTTTTTTCAAACGACCTTTCTCATTTAAAAAGACCATCTATCTTGACAGTATCTGGAAGGTTTTCAATGTCAGATTTCAACAACTTGAGAAGTTATTATTGAGGCTAAAGCTCTATATGCATGGAGCTTTTGAGGAAGGTGCTGTTCTGCAATCTGCAGACTCTTCAGATCCAGGACTACTGCAAAACTCTCACTCAGTGTTACTGTCGCAGTGTTTGAAACCACTTTAAATGACTTTTTTCATAGATGAAAATTTGCAACTACTCAAGTATTGGTGATGTTCTTTCTAACTACTGAGGTATCAGACTTCCAGTATCCTGTGGCATAAGGCACATCACTCCTTCAGCTCCTACTTTCTACTGTTGTAAAGACATATTATAGACAGAAGTACATCTTTTTTCTAAGTACACTGAAGGAAATTACAGCAAAGAGCAGTCACATAACACCTTACAATAAAAAAATAATCCTGTAGCAAGAACAAAGGTCAACACTTCTACCTAGAAGTAGTGTGAGAATTGACTGGAGAGTTGACTCAATTCTTTTCCAGAGAAACTAGGTTGGGATCCCAAAACCTACAGGCCAGTAGGCAACCATCTGTAACTCCAGTCCCAGGATATCTACTTCTGTCTTATGGTCTCTGTGGGCAACAGACACACACACATCATGCACATACATACATAGGTAAGACACTCATGCTCACAAAATAAAATAATCTTTAAAAAAAACCCGAGATTTTATTTTATTGTTTTTTAAGCAGAGTTGCATGCAGTTTATTAAAAATAGAAAGTCACTAAGGGAAAGAACAAGACATATCCAAGAACACAGGCATGTGTTCTCAAAAAGAGTCTTATGTAAGTGACTTATTGGTAGCCGTAGGAAAGGGAAATAGATTAGATAGTTATGGATGAACAAGAATGAGGGCTGGAAAGGGAGAATTGTATGAGGAGGGGAAGGAAAAGTAGGATGAGGGAGGGGATATGGGAAGGGACAGTTAAAACTAAGTGATGTTTGAGAGATCAAATGTAACTGAAAGTTTTCCTGTGCCCACCTGGCTCCTGCATCCTCATGGTCCCGCAGCTGCTCAGACCCAAACGATCACACAGAGGCTTATATTAATTATGAACTGTGTGGCCTATTGGCTTAGGCTTCTTGCTAGCTAGATCTTACATCTTAAATTAACCTATTTATATAAATCTATACTTTGCCACATGGCTTGTGGCTTACCTGTATTTTTACATCTTGCTTCTCATGGCGGCGGCTGGCAGTGTCATCTCTGTTCTGCCTTTCTCCTTCCTCCTCTCTAGTTAGAATGTCCTGCCTAACCCAATTCTGCCTCAACATTGGCCAAACAGCTTTATTTATCAACCAACCAGAGGAACGTATTTTCACAGCATATAAAAAGACATTCTCCCATTAATCAAATGGAAGCCTAATAGAGTAGAAGCTTTGCATACATACACACACACACACACACACACACACACACACACACACATATATATGATGGTAATCAAATGAGATCAAATGATGAGGGAGACAGAGCCTTAAGTGGACATGTCTCATCACTAAATCACAAAACCAGGAATGGTTTATATCTAATTTAGTTGGAAACCAAATCAGTCCCATGGGAATCTCAAACAACTCAGGCGATTGCCAAGACTATTGGTGGCTCTCCACAAACCTATGGTAAAGCCCCATTGCTGAAGACAACACCTACAATTCATTGAACAGTCAAGCTAGTGCTTACCTGGAGCCTTCACCCCAGCTGTCTAGTATTCATGGTACTGAAAGACACTTTACACATTACCAAAAAACAAAGGTAAACATCAATCCAGCTACAAACTCTTAGATCTACACTGGTGACCTGCCTGCAAGAGGTGTGCTACTGTAACAGTGGCACAAAGCTTGTGGGAGTAACCAACCAATATCTGATTGGATTTAAGGCCCACACTGCTTGAGTGGCCAAGAGCCTGAGACTAGATATCCCAAGGGTCTAGGAAAAAAAGCAATTACTACTGATCTGCTGAAGGAATGTAGCCATAAAATGACTTCTAATGACATTCAGCTATACTCATAGATCAGTGCCTTGCTCAGCCATCATCAGAGAACTTTCCTCCTGCAGCACATGAGAATCAATACAGAGATCAACACTCAGACAATGTGCAGATAGTCAAAGACCTTGAAACTGCCAGTCCTAAACATGATGTCTTCATCAAATCCCTCCCCTCAGGGATCAGGGAACTCTGCAGAAGAGGAGTTGGAAAGAGTATAAGAGCCAGAGGGGATGGAGGACAAAAAGGGATCAAGACTTTCAAAAAATATCATGACTGATGCACATATGAACTCACAGAGATGGGGGAAGCACTCAGAGCCTTCACAGGTCCACACCAGATGGGGTCCCAGCACTGAGAGAAGTGGACACAGCCTCCACCCACAACCCAGAAACCGTCTCTAATTGATAACCACTTGCAAAAGAAACATTAATTTTGTCCAGTGAAGTGTCACTGGGGATACAAACCACTCTTAAGGTCAGGTTCCATACACAGCAGTAGATGGCCAACACAAATGAACTCTATGTCATCTTCGGAGGTGTTTGTCTCCTAATATTTGTCATGCCGTTGTCTCTTTTCAGTTCACTCCATTTCAGTTTACTTCATTTCCTTCCTTCCTTCCTTCCTTCCTTCCTTCCTTCCTTCCTTCCTTCCTTCCTTCCTTCCTTCCTTCCTTTTTATAGGTCCTTTGTGTATATACTATGGCTTCTGCTTTTGTTTTTATGGGATTCCCTTGTGTACAAATGTATGTGTCACTGAGTCTATATGTGTTTCTTGTTCTTTTTCTTTGGCTCTTTTTCTTCTGTTGTTTGTTTTGTCCTATTCTGACTTGTTGGTTTTTGTCTTACATTATTTCATTATTATTCTTTAGATGCCTATTGGTTTCCTCTGGAGAGACTGTGGATCTGGGTAGGAGAGTGGGTAGGAAGGAATTCAAAGGAGCTGGAGTTAGAGGAGGGGGAAACTATTATCAGAATATATTGTATGAAAAAATCTATTTCAATAAAAGAAAAATAGAAAAGTTGGGGAGGGCCAACCTCCACATTTAATAGCAACCTCTGAGATGCAGCTTTAGAACCAAAATGATATATATGGCTACTATTCTCCACTTAAGTAAGACTGTTGTTTGAGATTACATTTTAAACAAAAGAAGTTCCTTCACATACCAAATTTACAATAAACAGGGAATAACAAGCCCCCATTATCTTAAATCAACCATAGCCTACAAACACTGGTGGAGCAAATACAAGAGTATGGCTGTGTTAGTGGTAAGGTTCTGTTACCGAAGGAGCATATTTGCTTATCAGGAAAATGACTTCACATTATAAAAACACTTTCACTTCACAATCCAGGAAGTGGATGCTTGGAGCCAGTTGTTCTAGCCTTCATGGTCCCCATGACCCTGAAGCTGTTCCAAATACCCTTTCCTTTTTTTAATAGCGGGTCATTGGCTTTCTCAATTTATATGACTCAATAACTACTCTTTGCTGTTCTTCTAATCCACATGAACTCTAAAAACCTTTCCATGTAATCCTTAGCCCAACTTTTCCCATGGTACATTTTAAAACCTCATTATTTTTTCGTTCCTTCTCTAATCATCCTGATCTTAAAATGAGCTGAGGTTAATCCTCCATGTTATTGATCAGCAAAGAAAATACCCTCCAAAGAAGTTAAATACATTTTCCACAGCCTAAAATATTCCTTCTGTTATATGTCTTCCAATTTTAACATTATGCAATAATGCTCAAATCTCCTTTCATACTACCCAAAATCTTTGGTTCATTTTTTTGCCAACTTTCCAAAATTGTAATAAATATCTGGGGCAGGGGAGAAGTTTGTTTTGACTCTCATATTGAGAGGTTTCATTCTGTGATCACTTAACCGAATTCTTTCTTTTAGTCCTATTGGTCCATGGGAGGGAACTACTGCTCATTAGGCCTTCCAGTAAGAATATGGAGAGGGAGGAGAGAGGTGGTATAGGGGGAGGCAAGGCTGAAGTGACATATACCCTTCATATATCCTCAATGACCTACTTCCTCCAACTGTACCTATCTCCTAAAGAACCACCACCACCCAGCACACAGTAGGCAGGGACTAGGGTTTCAGAACAGGAGCCTCTGAAGGACATTTAATATCTGAATGGTAACATTAATTCTCAGGGATACCAAGGTATGTGTTAGGTGATTATGGGATCAATTATTTTTTGTCAAAACTACCATTATGTATCAATGATTATGTAAGTACTTGTACTGGGCCAAACATGGCATGCATTGTTTAACTTCCATCTTACCACACATTGGAAGATCAGTAGTGCTGTCATCTCTTGTTCCTGATGGATGAAACAAAGCACAGGGAAACTGTCATCTGCCCTAGATTTCGCAGGCAAGAGACACATCTTAGGTTGCAACCTCCTGCCTACATATTTGCACCAGTGTATCACATAATTAGGAACAAAGCAGGATCCAGATTGAGTCTTCTATGACAGGAATTAAAAAACCTGGAGTAGAGATGTACTATCTCCAGCATGAGATGCTGACGTAGGGGTGTAGCATGACAACATGAGTGTTCACTTTGGCTGGGCGATAAAGACCACAGAGAAAAGTAACTGCTTTCAGGGGCAACCCGTTTTTGTTGTTATTGCTTGTTTGTTTGTTGTTGCTATTTTAGTCATGAAGACACTTACTATGCTGGACTTCCTACCTCCACTCTAAAACATTTGTTACCTTTCCCATGCCCATGAGTTCTACCACTCATGCATACAAACCTAAGAATGGGCAAAATACTTTTAGAACTTATGTATGTGCAATTTGGAGAATTAAAAACACTCTAGCACTCCTCTTGCATAAAATATAAGTATACTTTTATCTGAATATTTGCTGTATCCTTTTTCTATAATTGTTTTTTGAGACAGGGTCTTCCTATGTTTTCCAGACTGTTCCTTGAATTTCAGCCTCCTGAATAACAGCTGGGACTCTGTATATGTTACTGTACCTGTGTCCTATAATTTTATGCTAAAAAATGACAATGATAAGGCAACATTATGTGTAAAACTGGCCACCGTGTTCACAATTCCTTTAAAAATGTCAGATACACAATAAGTGTTAAGTTTTATTTTAAAGAATTATTGCATACTTAGAATCTATCAAAAAATATGTCTTTGCCTGTCTTTGATATCAGCCTCTTCAGGGCTTACAAAACTAAGCCAGTGATCATAGCAACCTCCAAGAGAAGATGTACTTGGCAAAAGTAGTCTTGAAGATGAATAAAGTGGATATAATTTCCAGAAGACATTACCAACCACCCTTTTGTTTCAGCCTCTTTGGCAAACAATGTTGGAGGGATGAAGAAACCAAGGTATGCTGGGTTTAAATAATCCTTCTAAACTACAAAACAGAACAATCTGGATGAAAACAAGACTTCAGTATCCCAGTCTTTTCATAACAACAATATGATGTATAATGAAATAGTGGAATATTAGCCACTACCAAAGGAAGCATAAACAAATAAATTGTGAATATTTATAGTCTTATTGTGAAAGGATTAGAAAAAAGAGAATAAAGTACATGCTACACAGGGAAAGAAGAGGGGGGGATGCACACACACCCATGTGCACACACCCATGTGCACACACCCACATGTGCATGCACACACACATATGTATATATAACTATTTTAGAAAGCATGCACCAGCCCAATCAAACCTCAATAGTGAATAACTGATGATAAATATAATCAAAATATGATTTGAAGTCCCACAGAAAGCACATGACCACATAAAACTAACAAGCTGTGTCAGAACCTCAGATTAGATCCTTCTGTAAATAATTAAAATGTCCCAAGTGTCACAGTATCAGCCAGAATGTGTGTAGAGTGAGGCAAACCAAACAGAGACTCTTGGAAGACAAAGATCTAAAACTTGTTTTTTAAAAACACATACTCTATAGAATCCCTCTGTTTTCCCTGAACAGGGCCCATGTTAATCTGTTTTCTGATGGTGAAGTTTCACTGACTATATCAGACTGGGCCATTTATAAGGAAGGCAGGCAAAGCCTGGCATAATTTAGGTCTGGAAGTCTGAGGAAGCTCCATTGTCACGTGTTTGTCACCTGTCTCTGAAGACCTTCCTGCTGTGTCACTTCCTGGTAGAACAGAGCAACAGTAGACACACCAGACATACCGGAGAGGGCTTGCTTTCAAAACAAAGCCATCGTTGAGAGAAATATTAACCCGTCACTTTATGAAATTATGAACGAAGAAGTCTATTCCTGAGGAAGACCAAGTCCTCATGACCCAACTACCTCTTAACAATTTCACTTGCTCCTACCTTCTGGTACCTCGCAATAAAGATTGAATTCCCATTTTAAGTTTTGGTGAGGAACATTTGAACTAAAGAAAAGCCATGTTACTCTTTAATTTTAATGATTTGTTTTTTATAAGCAAGAACTTAGAGCCAGAGTCCTCTATTCTGTGACTTCCTCTGACTGGTAAAGCCACTTACATGAAGCCCTTGACTGTCACTGAGACACTGATGCCACAAAGGACCTAGAAGCACATTCCATTCCTTTGCTCTTCAGCCAAGGGGGAAAAAAACCCCAAATATTTATTTTCCTTTTTTAACCTTTTTTGTTTGTTTGTTTTTTCTAGACAAGATTTCTCTGTGTAGTTCTGGTTCCTGTCCTGGGTCTCACTCTGTAGACCAGGCTGGCCTCAAACTCACAGAGATCTGCCTGGCTCTGCCTCCCGAATGCTGGGATTAAAGGCATGTGCCACCACCGCCCGGCTTCTTTTTTAATGTTTACTAAATATGTAGTCTTAATTTTTTTTATTCTTTGTGTCTTTCATGTCATGTCCTCTGATCCCACCCATCTCCCTCTCCACCTCAAAATAAAACAAAATAAAATTTAAGAGAAAAAGAGGGGGAAAAAAGAAAGACAGACAGGAAGGAAGGAAGGAAGGAAGGAAGGAAGGAAGGAAGGAAGGAAGGAGGGAGGGAAAAAAGAAAAAAAAAGGAAGAAGGAAAAAATCTTGCCATGGAATTTACATAGTAAACCCTTTTATCCATATATTCTTACATGCAAGCATTTATCTAAAAGAATCACTGGTCTGGTTCAAGGCTCCTGGTCTCTACTGCATCATTGATGCTGGGTCCTCACTGGGACTCTTTCTGGACATCTCATTTCGACCATGCAGCCTTGGGTCCACAGAACTGATCCCCTGCCCCATGCTCAGGCATATCACAGATGGGGTGGATGTTGGGGTGGGCCAACTCATAACCCTGGTTCTGGGCCTGAGTACTTGAGGGAAAACCAAATATTTTCAATTTACATTCATGAATAAAATTTCAGGAAAAATATCCTCATTTTTAATACATCATATTTGCTATGCTTTATCTTCTTTTATCTTTGTTCATCAAAATCCAACTGGAATTTATTCAGTTTCTATCTTGTAACAGGAATTGCCAAATACAATGGGACAGATACAACAATGTATAGTATAAATTTTGGTAGTAATATAATTACTTTCTGTGTGTGTTTCATCTTTGATTTCTTTATGACATTCATTCCTGATTACTTCGTTGTCTCTCAAAGATCAAATTTCTCTTCATTCATTCACTATCAAATCAGTAGCTTGTCTGCTGTGGAATAAATAATCCTTTTGTACACTGCAAAGATTTGTCACTCAAATTGTTTGCTTTTGGTACTTCATGGTTCATGAACTATTTACCAAGTCTAAGAGCTTTACTATCTTCCTCCACATGCCTCTCTAAACCAGGACTCGACGGATGGACACTTTTGTTATTATTTGTATGTAGGCAGTGCTGTTATAGACGTCCTCTTACTCAACTCACAGCATCACTTACAAACCCCTAGCTCTCTTTACTGCTTCTGTATACCTCACCATCACTAAGACTCAAACTTAGCTTGTTTTTTTATTTGACCCCTCTGTCTTCACCCATATTTTTCTTATGCATTCTTAAATATATGTCTTGTTGTTTTCTCAATTTTAGTTCATCTAAATTAGAAATCAACTTATCTATGTGTAGCATTTGTCCATGATCTCCCTCTGTATATTGTTGAAAGTAGCACAAAATCCTCTGAAGTCACTGATTCTGAACGCATTAGTTTAGGAACACTGCAACAAAGGATATGATGAGTCCCCCAGAGCCCATAGCACACATTTACTAAATTCATCTAACTATTTCCAGGGTTACTACTGGCAAATTCATTTGCAACTCATAAAAAAAAAAACGTAATTTGAATTCATTTTATGTGCTTTTGCTTCCAAGGATTTTCGTGTGCTTATGCCAGCATATTATCCAACTGTACTCACCAGGAAAACTATCTACTGTTTTCTTTATCTTTTCCCCCAAAGAGCCGATTCCCTTAGGGGTTTAGCCTCAAATATACAAATTTAATTTCCTAAAATGTAGGGCCAACATTTAGCAGTAATTTTTCTAAACCTGTTTTTTCCTTCCCAGGGTGCTTAGGCTTTCAAGGTTTTTGAAAGAAGCAATGTATGTAGAAAGCTTATAGTTTCTCTCCTCTAACTTAAAAAGAAATGCCAATCAATCAGTAGAGAAATTTGAAGTCACTTTTTAAGTGACAAACCACAATGGGCCAATAAATACATGGAAAATGTTCAACATCTTTAACCATGAGGGGACTACAAATAAAAACTACATTGAAGCTTTACCTGACTACAATCAAGGAAAAAAAAAACCCAGCCTATTGTTGGTAGGTGGGAAAGATATTTTTATATACTATTGGAGGAAACTAAATACAAATTAGTACAGCCATGATGGAAATCTGAATAGAAGTTTTTTTAAAACAATAAACACTAAATAAATATAGAACTATATGATTCATCTCTCTCTCTCTATATATATATATATATATTTTATTATATATATATAATAAATCCCTACGTACCCATGCCATAGGCACCCATGATACATATCAATAGGTAGCTAAAGAAGATGTGGCACATACACAAAGAAGAGAATTATTCAGTCATTAAGAGGAATGGGAAGCAGTTGGGTAAGGAGGTGAATATGATTAAAACACTATGTATGAAATTCTCAAAAAACTAATATAAAATGAGAAAAATGTACATGAAATAACTCATGCTGTTACTTGGAGGGGTTCTCCAGCAAAAAAGCATTTGAAGATAGTGAAAATGGTTATTGTCTTTTATTTTCTTTGTGATTAATTTATATGGAGTAATAAATTAAACAGAGGTATGGTGAAGTGGTCTTCTTTTACTAATGCATAACTTCCTTTTAAATAAGAAAATGATACAAATGAGATCAGTTCTCCCAGAAAAACAAAAGCAGCAAAGAAACAAACAAAAAAAACCACTTAATTATTAACAAAACATTATGATTTTTCTGGCATATTTTTCTTAATGTTTTGTTAATATTTTTGAATGTTTAGCATTCTTATCTCTTGCTACAATACTGCATTACTCCTTACTTGATGTCTTGGAATATTTTATAAAAATGTTACAAGACTTTCTTAAGCATTTTTTCAAAAATATATTCTACTTATCATACAATGGAGTTGTATGAGAAAATATAGCTCTGATCCCTTTGAGCAGAAACTAAAACCTGCGATATTTATGATGAGTCAGTCCCTTGGAATAAAAGTTCCAGAATATAATCATCAGAAAAAAATTTAAACACTTGTAGGTCAGACTATTCAGGCTCACTGCTACTCTCTTATCTTTGGCAAGTTTTCTTACTAAATGTGGTGGAGAATTCGCTAAAGAATTGAAATCTCAAAGATTAAGAAATTATAGAACTTCATCCACTTCATAAAATATTCACAGGTATGATTTATTTATCTCATATGTACTCGTAGCTGGAAGTTGCTCTTTAACTTTAGACCTGACAGTAAATTTCACCACGTGCCAATCTTCTTCTAAGTACATTCAAATTGAAGTACACATATAATTAGAGAAGAAATTACATAAGCCAGTTCTCATACAATTGTTCAAATGGTTAATCTGCATTCCAAGGCTCTCCAGGAGGGGTGAAAACTAATTTAGTGGTCTCCTCTGAGTTCCTGCTATACTTGCTTGAATTGCCTGCATTTTATTAGATAACCTAGGGACTGGCTAATTTAGTATAGGACTTCTCACAAGCCTTTACACAATATTTCCAAAGACAGAAAATAATTAGTTAATCTTTGGTACGTCAATAAAACAACTTCTCCAAATCCACCACTGCACCATACAGGAATAAAAGCAATATATTCACTCTCCAAATCAGAGTTCTTTTTACACTAAGGGAACTATGTTCCAGGATCAATTTTCTCAATAGATATTCATTAATCTAGGTTGTTTCTGGGTGCTGTACACATAAAATATGTTATAACAATAAGGCCCACTATTTTGTATGACAATTATAAAGAGCAGCACATTGGAATTAACACTGTAGTGCACTCTATGAACAATGACTGCCTTACGTGACATAGTCTTGTATTTAATCTATGGCTAAATCACTTACTACAGTTACTGTAGGCCTATTGGTGTGAATCTCCAATTACTTTTCTCATGTCTCATTTCCTTGGATTTTTATGAGAATTAAATCAGCAGCCTATAATGAATTATGCCTGTTTTAAAGTCTAGCACCCTATAGGAACTAACATTAGGTTTGTTTTCCTTTCTTCTTCTTTTTTTTTTTTTTTTTTTGTAGAGTTTCATGGTCTAGTTTCATGGTCGAGCTGGGGGAGGGACAGAGTAGGAGAGCAATGAAAGAGATAACTTGATAGAGTTATTATGGGGTGAGGGAGAAACCTGGTGCTAGGGAAATTCCCAGGAATCCACAAGGATGACCCCAGATTAGACTACTAGCAACAGTGGTGAGGGTGCCATATACATATATATATATGTGTGTGTGTGTGTGTGTGTGTGTGTGTGTGTGTGTGTATTCATTTGTGCTTCTTTTATTTTATTTCTTTGCATCTTGATTTACCATATACCATACATGCAATTTATATATACCATTAAGAACAAAGTTGACCCTATGTAACTGAAAGTTTCTCAGGTCCTGCCGGCCCTGAGGTCAGGATGAATCTCTCCCTCCCTCGTTTCACAGCCACTTGGTCCCAAGTAATCACAGAGGCTTATATTAATTATAACTGCTTTGCCATTAGCTCAGACTTATTGCTGACTAGCTCTTACACTTAAATTAACCCATAATTCTTATTTATGTTTAGCCACATAGCTTGGCACCTTTTCTCAGTTCTGCCTTTGCATCTTGCTTCCTCTGTATCTGGCTGGTGACTACTGACTCAGCCTTCCTCTTCCCAGAATTCTCCTAGTTGCTCGCTCTGCCTATACTTCCTGTCTGGCTACTGGCCAATCAGTGTTTTATTAAATCAGTTTACAAGAGCATTTTCCCACAGCAACCCTAAAAATGACTTAGCTTCATTTTTTTTGGCAAAGACTGTAGTAGAATATTATTTTAAGGTATTGTTACTTTTGTTTATGTTGCATTTGTTTAACTCTGTCAGGCTGTGTTACTGTGTCTGTGTAAAACATCTGATGGTCTAATAAAGAACTGGCCAATAACAAGGCACAAGAAGGATAGGCAGGGCTGGCAGGTAGAGAGAACATATAGAGGGAGAAATCCAAGGAGAGAGATCTAGAAGGAGCCAGAGAAGGGGAGGACATCATGGGCCAGCCAACCAGCTACACAACCAGCAAGCCATGGTGTAAGAGTAAGATTTATGGAAGTAAGAGAATGAGAAAAGCCCAGAAGCAAAAGGTAATTGGGATAATTTAAGATAAGTAAAGCTGGCAAGAAAGTAAGCCAAGCTAAGACCGGACATTGATAATGAAGAATAAGCCTCAGTGTGATTTATTTGATAGCTGGGTGGAGGGCCTCCCAACAAAGAGTAAAAAAGGAAACAACAAAGGACTATTATTATATTACTATATATAGCTTTAGGTTATACAAGACAACTAATTAACACATAGTCCTTATTTTAACAAGATACTGAAGAAACTCTAAAATATAGTTACTGATAGTAAGGAGGGAATGCAGATGACAAAGAGACACAATAGACAAATTGTCCTAACTTGTAGAGTTTCTTATCTTGAAAGACAAGCATGTCCAATTCATGGCAAAGGCTCATGTTCAGCATAACAGGTACTAAATCTTCCTAGATCCTATATTCATGATGCTGCAAGTCACACTGAAACCTCCTGCCCTGGCTAGCAGTGAAAGGGGAACTCTTCTAAATACTATAAAACCTGCCCAAAGTAATCACTCAGTTTAGTAAAATTTCAATCATAATTTTAAGAGATTTAAAAAAAAAACCTGAGTTCACTGTGGTATTAATTTATTTTGTCTTTCTTTTTAGCTTTTTATTACTTTTTTTACTTTATGAGATTAAATTATAGTTACATAATTTCTCTATTCCATTTTTTTTTGTATAAACCATCCACCTACTTGTTCTGTTTCAAGTTCATGGCCTCTTTTTTATTAACTGTTCTTACATGCATATATGTATATATGCATACATATATGTTCCTAAGGACAACCTGCTCAGTCTTTGTAATGTCGCTTGTATGTATGTTTTCAGGGTTTTTTTAAGGGAACTTTTCCAGACATTTTAAGTTAATGTAAGGCAATGATAATGATGTGAAGGCTATAAGCTAGAGGATGAACTTCAGCAATGATCATGACTCAGTAGTCTACTTTAGAAATTAAAACAGTGTGGTGCTGCTTGAAGAAGAGACCAATGACTCAAAGGACTAGAATTAATTGTCCTGAAAATGATGATGCATTTATGGGCACTTAGAAAAGTACCACTGAAAGTCAGCAGGAAACGATAAAAATTAGATATAAACGCATGCAATGAAAATTGCTTTTTTATAAGGAAAAGTAAAATTAAAGATAAAGATAGCAATTGGGAAGGAATTTCCAGATCCTGTCCATCCACAGAAACCCAAATCTACCAATAAATAATTAGAGAACACTCATATGAGCGCAACACTAGCTGAAGCCCCAGTAACCTGTGGGAAGACTCATCCTTAACAGGCCTGCAGGCCAGCTGGCCCAAACCAGTAATAAGATACTTTCTGAGAGCCAACCTAGGTCTGCCTAAGGGCCTTAGCAACAGCAAATGAGACATGACATGGAGCTGACCTGGACCAATGAGAGGCAGGATGTCATACCAGCAGATGCATATTTATCAGACTTTGGGGGGGTGGTGATGGAGGGTATATAAGGCTTGCCTCTTCCTGAATAAACTGAGCTTGTTGTTTCAACATTCTCCCAGAGTCTGTGTTATTGATTCTGCACCTACTTGGCCCCCTCCCCAAAGGGAACAATAGCACAGGACCCTGTCACAGTAGCCCAGTAAGCTGTAAGCATGGAATAACTTCAATGGCAAAAGGAGAAGGAAGGTAATGGTAAAGAAAGTTGCTCCACTTGCACTGTCAACAGCCCTTCCTCCATGCTAGACTCAGCACCAGTAGAACAGGCATAGTTAGTACACTCTTTCATCAGGAGAGAACCAGAAGGCAGAACTTATATTGAATGCTCTGTCTTTTCAGAAGGCTATGTGAGGGACCAGTTTCTGTTTCACCTGGCATGGAATACTAATGGAAGTAGCATATTTTGGATGCCTGGGGGCCTCAGAGAACAAAGGTTTCTATGTTTATTGCAGTCCCAGAATAGCTGCAGTATGTTAAAGAAACACAATAAAAAGCAAGATGTTGCAAGTACCTAAAAAGAAACTGAAAAAATGAAAAACTGAATGTTGAAAAAACATCCTCATAAGAGGTTTGAGATGTCCCCAGACTTCTCATGAGGTTAACTGAATGGAGCTACTACATGATTGTGGAGGCCCACAGAGGCTTCCTAGTAAGACCTTACTCAAATTCAGAGAATCTAAGTTTGCTTTACCCAGCAGGGTTACATAATGGAATGATTTGGCCATGGGCATGGTTACCAGGTGTTTTGAAAAGTCTACACTTGGCTATACATTGTGCTTTGATCTTGAAAGGGGGAGGTCTTTAGCCTTGCCCCTTGGCATTGTATAAGAAGCCCTTTGGAATAAACTTTAAGGTGACTGGGTATTGACCCAGGGCCCTCCCAAAGCTATCCTGTCTTTCTTATCAGCTCTCTCTATCTTTCTATTATTCCCTCATTCCTCTGTCCTCCCCTCAAGAACACTTCCACAGATCAGAGCTGGACTCTGACAGAGTCCCACACATGATACTTTCAAATTCTTAATTATAGCAAAACTTACAAGGCATACACATACACGGAATGGAGAATTATGGCCCAATATTAGAAATAAATGAGCCCAAGTAAGTCAATGATAAATGTAAATTTGTTAATTGTCAAACAAACATATAATTCTCATCTCAATAAGAATGGGAGACAGTTTAATCTTAAGCTAAATATGAGTAACCATAGTCTTGTAACAAGGATTCAGGTTGCTCCCAATGGCATATTCTAGTGTGGAGGTAGTTATGAGATTTTTTTTTTTTTGGTTATAGGATAAAGGAAGTCATAAATCAAGGCAGACAGCCAGGCTATAGCAGAGAAGGGAAACTACTATAGATGTTTCAGATTCTGTTCTTAGCTTTCAGATGTGAGGAAAATGATATGCTAAGGGTACCTTTTAAAAGTTTTAATAGATGTAAGTATTAATTCAGACTTAACAGTGAGCAATGGATAGCTTTCAAAGAAACCAAAATTAGCCCAAGGTAGTTTGTCTTTGGTCTGTATAATTTTATTTCCCCATAATTGAAGTCCAGTGTTTTGGCCTTGGAAGTCACAGCACAGGCACCACCCTTCTGTTTCTGTCATGAACACTGAGAGAACTTCAGTTCACGAAATAAAATACATTACAAACCATTTAAAAGAAAACAAAGAGACTAACAAATGAATAAAAAAGCTATAGGTAACAAATAAAATACCAATGAAGAGAAATTATAATAAAAAGAGAAGAGCAAGAGTTGTGGAGGTGA
Organism: Peromyscus eremicus; assembly: GCF_949786415.1. Lineage (NCBI taxonomy): Eukaryota > Metazoa > Chordata > Mammalia > Rodentia > Cricetidae > Peromyscus > Peromyscus eremicus. The sequence goes on from NC_081427.1 coordinate 27,711,847, forward strand.
AATAGTAAATAGAAGGGCTCAAGAACAGTATCAGGGAGAAGAAAATATAAAATCCTGGAACATGGAAAGGCACTGGTCAACAGGAGACATACAAAAGGCACCAGGAGTATGCAACAACGTTCAATATCAATAATTGTTAGGGGAGCATAATGAAAAGTCAGAAGAGTAAAAACATCTTACTACTTTGGGGGTGATTATTACAAAATAACAAGTAAATTTTGGTGACTATGTGGAAAAAGGACACCCTCCCACAGGTTTGATGGGAATGTAAGTTGGTACAGGCACTCTCAGAGTAGAATGTGAAGAGTTCTGAAGAAATAAAAGATAAAGCTACAATATGTCCCATAATTTAGGGGAGTATATAGCTGAAGAAAATGAAATTAGTGTCTCCAGGGAAGTGTTACTTATAATATCCAAATTATGAGAAAAGCTAGTGATTAAAGAAGCTAAGGTTATATATGCACAAATATTATATGTATATGCATTTATAGGTATAATGTATCAAGACATAATGTTATATGAATTACAAACAAAAAAGAAATGTAACTGCATCAACACTAAATATTTAAATATTCAACCACATATGAATTAAAAAATAAATTATATATATATGTGTATATGTATATATATGTATATGAATATATGGGCTCAAATATAATCTTATTATATATGACAACATAAAAAAATGAAGAATAATGTGACTATTTTAAATTCCATTTATATATGTTTATGTTTTAGCAAGCTTCTACAGCAGGTTTCCATATGGCTTTTCAAAAAATCTTTAGTGTTAGTTGTCCTTCCCTGTATTCCCTCCTTTATCATAATCTCTCATCCCTCATCCCATTTAATGCTCATATTCTGGTTTTCCCTTTATCTTTTCCACAATATTATATTATGTTTCTTCTTCCTTGGAAAATCTCCTATTTCCTCCTGGTGCATTACTAGTTACAGAACTGTAGCTGAAAGTTTTTCTTTTTCCCACCTGGACCCTGTGGTCAGGACGAATCTCTCCCACCCATGCCCTGCAGCCACTTGGTCTTAAATAAACACACAAAGGCTTATAAACTATATGGCCTAATGGCTCAGGCTTCTCACTAGCTAGCTCTTACATCTTAAGTTAACCCATTTCTATAAATCTATACTTTGCCACGTGGCTTGTGGTTTACTGGTACTTTACATCTTGCTTCTCCTGGTGGCGGCTAGCAGCATCTGCCCCACTCTCCCTTTTTCTCTCCCTGTCTTGGATTTTCCAGCTTGGCTCCATCCTGCCCTGCCATAGGCCAATGCAGCTTTATTTATCAACCGATCAGAGCAACGCATATTCACAGCATACAAAAAGACATCCCACAGCACAGAACCTTTCCCAAGAACATATTGCTATACCCATATGCATCAGAGAAACTTCTTCTTTAGTAGATGAGAATTAACACAGAGGTCCACAACTGGACAATGTGTAGAGAATGAGAGACTTCAGAACAGTCAGTCCTAAATGGGATGTCTTCATCCAAGCCCTCCCTTCAAAGCTCAGGGATCTATGTGAAAGAGGAAACAGAAAGATTGTAGGAGCCAGAGTTTGTGGATGAGTCCAAGGAAACAATATCTCTCCAATACAACAGGACTTATATACATATGAATTCACCAAGTTGTGATAGCATGCACAAGACCTCCACAAGTCCACGCTAGACAAAATCTCGGTAATGAAAAGAGAAAGAGGATATAAACTCCCACTCTTAGCCAAGAAGCTATTTGTAATTAATACTTGCTGGGAAAGGGGAAATCCATTATCTATAATGAAATATCACAGGGCATATTAACCACACTCCAGGGCAGGCCCCATGCCCAGGAATAGCTGGCCAACACAAAATGAACTCCATGTTGTTTTGTTTTGGTGTGAGTTATTTTTGTTATGTTTAAGAATTTTTTTTTGTCTTATGAGATCTTGTTTGTTCTGATTTTCAGTTCTTTGTTCTTTGTTTTGTTTTTCTTGAGAGGGAGAACATAAATTGTATGAGTATCAAAGTGGAAATGATCTGAGCTAAGATGAGGAAGGAAAAAAGCATGATCCAAATACATTGTATGAAAAACATTTTGAATAAAAAAATCATATATTTCTGTAAAATATGGAAGTAATAAAAGATCTCTTTCAAATTTTTATTACTTTAGTTTGTTCAATAATAATTAAAAACAAAACAGTACTACAAGTGAATAAACCAGTTCCAAAACACAAATACCACTGCAGTCATGGACCCACAAGGAGAGCAGTTTCTTGCACTGGACCCTTACCAGACCAGTCCTGTCAACAATGATCCATGGAAGGCAGAGAAGTGCATGCCCTTTCCTCTCTCTGCTCAACGATTGGCTTGATGAATTCTTGGAGCAGGAAAATCATTGTCATCAGTTGCATACCTTCTGCTGTGATATCCAACTCCAGTGGATATGGTTGAACTCAGTGGACCACAAAACAAAGAGAATGACAAAAAGATTTGAATGGAGGTGAAGTGAGAATGATAGACAAGCTTAGCAGGGAGATTAAAGAGGGTGGGTTAGTATGTCTTCTGTACATGTCTGAAATTTTCAAAGATACATTTTTAATAATTAAAAAGAAAGCTGCACTATTCATCAAACTGTATTTATATGGAGTATTCAAGTGTTAAGAAAATAGAATACTGGTTGCCAGACAGGGTATGAGAGGACAGGGAAAGGGGAGTTTTCAGAGTTTATAGAATTATAGAGTTTCTATTTTGCAAGATAGAAAGTTTCCAGAGACCAAAAAAAGGTATTTAGTTAATCCTACTATATCACATTTCAATCATTAATGTGGTAAAATTTTATTTTTGTTTGAGAATTTCTTACATGTATATAATATGTTTCCATCCAATCCAACCACCACTTCCTCTCCTTCAACACTTCCCATACTCTCACACCATTTTCCCTCTCAACTTTGTATGTGCTTTTTACAACTCACGAGTCCATTTAGTACTTCTATATTCTGTGTCAGGACACATGAAGTGAAATTTGTCTCACAAGTAACATGAACAGAAGTTCTTCACAATTTAGATATTTATTTGAATAATGCAATGAGCCTATCATAACTAAGTGGCATGCATGTGCGAATATAGTCTTTGTCCCTGTCTCTGTCTTCTCCCATCCTCCCTCCCTGCATATATGCACATTTCAGTATGTACACATGTATATGTATGTACATCTATATGTATGTACACCCCCTCCCCGACACACACACACAGAGCAAATATGATAATCTGCCACAAGAATGGATATGTGAATTTGAATACAGTGACCGTTTCTCTAGGGAAGCAAGTATTTGTGTCAGAGCAGGCTGTTAGCAGAGTATTTTATTGTTCGTAGGATTGGAGCACTTAGCCATCAATAATTTAGCCATTTATGCTTTCAACATCGCTTGTTGAAAAATTGATTTGACCTTTGTCCACAGACTGCTGAGTCAGACCTGTCAGTGATTTCTCAATTTTTTTGCAGTCCCCATGTAACTCTATGACCATGTAACAACTTCAGTATCTGGAGGAAATAATTAGTAAATCAATAATTACTTCACAGCTACATGATAAAGGTTCAAATCAGGTCATAGAAAATAACAGAAAGCTTTTGTACAGCCTGCATGGTCCTTGGTATGATTTGATTCTAAATGGCCCCAGGCCTGTTTGCACAAAGGATGCAAATTCTTTAGCACCCTTTCCTTTTAAAAAAGGTGAATTGTGTTTCCTTTCTTTGGGTTTTGATGGACATGTGTCTGTGTTATCTAGCGAATTATGATGGAGAAATGCCAGGAGATTTCTGAGGTTAGGTAGCCAAGCAGGCATTAGCAGGCTGAATGACACTGAAAATGAATCCCTTCCCTCACAATCAGCTTTTCCCCTCCTTAGTATTCCAAGGGGATTAGGTTGGGATTAATCAGAGCTTTGTTTGAGATCATTAAAGGGCAGCTACTTCCTCCTGATTAGAAGAATAGATTCTGAGACCTATCCAAGGTGGTAGATCTCAAAAGTTAATAAACTGCTTCTCTTTCTTTAAGAGGTGATCCAGGGTCTGAAGAGGTGGCTCAGTGGTTAAGGGTGAGTAGTACTTATGTAGAGGGCTGGAGTTTCATTCTCAGACCTTCTCTTCTTCATGGCCTTTGAGGCCATGCTCACTTATTTCCACATATCCATACACCGATACACAAAAATACATATAATTTAAAAAACAAAATAAATCTTAGAAGAAATAAATCCAAATAAGCCTGCCAATCACCCGATCAAACCATCTCCCAGAAAAGCTGACTGACCTAAGGAAGTGAGGACTAATTATCATGTTATTGAGACAATATGCTCATACCACCCCAACCCAAAGCCCCAGCATAGGTGCAAATTATTGCAGATCTTCACTGTCAAGTTTGATCACTTTTATGCATTCTAATGCAAATACAGTATTTTTTCCTTTTCTGGTCTCATCTTTATTTTTTATTAAAAAAATAGAAAATCAGTATTTAATATGATAATTAAGCTAGTAAAACGGTACTCTGAGGGTAACAATCTAGTAATATAGTAGAAGGGTAGAAGGGTAAGGAAAAGGAGCACACACATACACACACACATAGAGAGAGAGAGAGAGGGGAGAGAGAGAGAGAGAGAGAGAGAGAGAGAGAGAGAGAGAGAGAGAGAGAACTTGGAACTATTTTGCCAGGGTTAGTGAATTTAATAATTAATATTAACATAGTACATTAAAACCATAAGTGAAAAAATTCAAGATCCAACTCTACAGAGAGTATGGATATAATTATAAAACTAAATGTTTAGTTTAGTAACAATTATTTCACCACACACTCTGTAGTAATGTTAACTAGAAAATAAATAAAAATTATGATAAATTTGAAAGGACTTAATGCTTTTTACATGCTTTCTGTCAAATTTTTGTTTTTTATTAATTTATTCTTTGAGGTGCCTCAACACAGTAACTAGTGTGTCAGTCTCATAATTTATTTTTTGACAGTACTTTCAATGTTTTACTTTGTAAAATGTATAAAAAATTTTAAATACCTTGAGAATTTTATACTTGAGTACTGTATTTATATCATTGCCACCTGTTTCCCATTCTTCCCGTATCCTCCACTACTCTCTATCAAATTCATAACCTCTTCTGTAATTATTATTGTTGTCACACACATACATATTTATATATTGCTGCGTATACATACTTATATATACAACCTGCTCTGTTTAGAGCTGACCATTTAGAATTTGGTAACCTATCAGGGGCTCCTTCCTAGAGAAGTCTGATTCTCCCTCTTTCATTTTAGGGTGGTTTCTTGTGAGGTCTGGATTTCAATTGGTGTTAACATAAGTCTTGTTTAGGTGACTATATTGTTGAAATTTTATGGGTGAAGCTTTCGTGTAAAGTATAGAAGGCACTGTCTTGCAGCAGATGGTCTGGTCCTCAAGCTCTTAGAATCATTCTGTCCCTCTTTCGTGATGTTCTCTGATCCTTAAGTCTGAAAGTTGTGCTATAGATACAGCAGTTTTAGTTGTAAACCTCATGATCAGTTAGTTGTTCTTTGCATTTTGACTAGTTGTGGATTTCTGTAATGATCTTTTGTGAATACCAATGGAAACCCTAAGCTTGCTTCCCCTGACACGCTGGACATTCTTAGTCTTTCTTGGAAGACCACCCTTCCCCAGATGCAGCTGCTTGCTGATGTCCACAGCCGAACCTGCCTGCTTTCTTGTGCCCTAACTCAAAAGACATGGCCATTTCTCCTCCTTGTATCCATTTTCTCCTCCCAGTAACTGCCAAGATTTATATCTTGCTTGCCCTGCAATTTTTCTCCCAAACTCTAATAAAATAATCTTTTAGCTTCCTTCAGAGTCCATTTTAAAACTCCGTTGTAAATAGGACATAGAACTGTGTTCTGTAAGGTCTAGAGGTGATCTACAATAGCCATGTTGGGCTTAAAATTAACGAATTTATTAAGTCTTATCTTTCCCTCAAAGATTTGGGGCCAAGTTCTGGGGCATCAGTTAATGCCTACTCTTAGCTGATTTGTAGCTGTATAGGGATGTTGATAAAAGGATTGGGCAAGTCTCTTCATGAGGTTCCCACTAAGGAGAATTGGGGCACACGTTGTTGTCCTAGATAATTCAGTAACCCTCAGAAGAAGGAAATGTCTATCTATAGTGGTCAAGGATTTGCATTCCTTAGTATTATTTGGTGGTTTAGGGCCTGGAATCTGGAAGGCACAAAAAATAAACAAAGACCATAGAAACAACAACAATAACAACAAAATTTAAAAAATAAGATTGAAAGTAGGTTATGTTGTCTCAGGATTCAAACTGGGAAAGGTGAGATACTGTGTGAACTCACTGATAAAGAGAAAGGATGGTATTAAAAACAGATGATGTGACCAGACTTGCTCATAGTCATCCATTATCTATTTTTTCTATTTAGGAAGTGATATAAGTAAAGCAATTGTGTGGGCTGTGGACAGAATAGAAGAACTAATATTTATTAAACACCTACTTTATTATTACATGTTGTACTCTCTATTTTATTTGGTTCATGATTAAAATTTTCAAGGTAAGTATTACAACTTGATTTTCACTGAGTAAGGGGAGGAATACAAAGTGAAATTAGATTTTTATTATCTTTGTGAAACAGAGTCTTTTATCAAAATATAGTAGCAAATACAAAAAATATAGAAGCAAAAACATTTAATGAAAATTTGGTTGAGTTTTGTTAAAGTATTAGTATTCTTGAATATGAAATCTTCAGTTTTAATCTCTCAAACTTAGAACTTGTGATATTCCAATGAAAATTTCAAAGAACTGCATAAAGAGTAATTGAATCTTGAGAACGTTAGTGTGAAGTGGGAGCGGGACAGGCTGATTTTAAGGAGTGATTTCATGAGCTAAAGACTGAAAGCATCTATCATATAACTAGAAAGCCAAAGAAAGTCTGCCTGGAGTGAGATGGGGAAGAAGGAATAGGCCAAAATAACCTAGAGTATTTAGAATTCTCCTCCATCTTACAGGTTGAGTCCACATCAGCCTACATGTGAGGCAATGAGAAACAAGCAGCTATGACCAAAGCAACGATCTCTCCCTTCCTGCCCATCCCATGACTATTGGCTACATTTCTTAGGCTCCATCAGTTCCCAATTCCCTACCAGGTGGAGAAAGCAAGAGTCCCCAGACCAGAAGATGTGCGCACTAGCAGGGCCAGTGTGAGGGGAGTATCTCCTACCTTCTCAGCAGGGTGCACAATTTCTCAGCCATGATGGTCAGCCTGAAGACATTTTTCTGGCATCACACAGGAAAAACCAAGAAATAAGAATTGGAAGATCTCTCTTCCCAAATCCAAAATATATTTAAGACAGATGGGAGATGATAGAAGGACTGAGATGTGGAAATACTCTTGCTCTTTACTGACCTGCCCTGCTTGGCCAGGAGAAATAAAATCTATTTTCTGAAACTTTCTAACTTTTAAAGCATTTCCCCTGATTCAAGGATCTCAAGAGATATGAGATTTTAAGGGTTAATCATTTACTTCTTAATTTCATAGCTGAGTCATCTGCTGCTCTTAAGGAGAAAGAAATACATAAAGTTTCTCAGCTTATGGTGTCTTCCAGCCTCATGCCTCAGCCTAGAAATTGGAAGATGCAGTGGACATGAACTTTCTGATAGATTCTCCATAGATTAACTGCATGAGAGAGTAGAAGGCAGAAAATTACCCCTTCCATAGGGTAGGTATGCATTATTTAGCCTTTAGGGAGTAATGATTTTCCCTAAGCTTCAAGTCATGGGTGGCTGGAAGAGTAAAATGAAAATTTTAGATTCCTAGCTCTGGCTTAATAAAAAATACATTCATTATTAATTTACCTTAAAGAGGAAAAATATAATATACATTAAGTCTCTTATTGACAGCACAGATGTCAAAGAGAAAATGCAGTCCTGGAGAAAGCTTTACTAATTAACAATACTGAAACAAGAAAAATGTTTCTAAATCTTTCCATGGTTTTACCATATGTTGAATTAAGTAACCAAAGGTCTTAGGCTCTAAAAGTGTCATAATTACAGATGAACTTCATCCACTCATATAATAAGTAATAAGCTCAATTGGCTTTTATTTTAAAATATATTCCAATATCTGATTAAAAGGTCAGCCTTTGGTGTCTTATTACTTTTATCTCTGATTATATGTTTTCTCATACTAAACTTCAAGAATTAAAAAAATATATTTACTCAAGTTCACCAATAGAAAGTATAACAACTGAAGAATAGGGTAGGAGCTTCCTGATCAGTTATTTATGTACTCTTCATCCAACATCTCACAAGTTGGAACTTGCTTCCACTCAGATAATTCCTTTGTTGTCAGAGAAAAATGATGGGAGATGCTGTGAAGCGTTTGCATTTTAGGTGTGCAACTTATATAAACATGTTTGCAAAATGCAGGTGATGTGTATCTCTCCCTCCCCAACACAGGGAATGTGCAGCTCTCCCTCCATCTGGAATTTAAGTAGAGCACTAAAAGTGACAACATACAGTAAAAAGAAATACTGAAAGTAAAGTGAATGGGTGTGCAGCTAATATTTTAATAGTTCTTTGGGAGAAATTTTGATCTCTATAAAATAGTGAAGATGCATAAATCATTCAAGTGATAAAAATATATAGATTCCAAAAATAAAAATACTCTTCACTCTTCCCCAAATTCTATTTCTTTCAGTAGTGGAAACCAATTTCAGTAAATGTGTGTGTATTTCTAATTTTTTTCTGAAAAATATTACACACACATTTCTGTACATAATTTATTTAGCATCTATGTAAACTTCAATTAAAGTATGACATATACTTGATGAAGATTAGTTTATTAAGATATCTTGTATAAAGTTTTAACCTCCATTTTTCAGTTATTTTACCCAAATTAAAAACAGTTCTTTTATATCTCTGTTTTGTTCCTAACTAATAAGCATAAGCTTATTATTGAAAATCCCTATAGACCTCCAAATAACAGGACTATTACAAATGTACCCTCCAGAACCTGATGATAATACCCTATTGCTGAAGACACAAGATGCTTAATCCATAGAGTGTGGAGAAATCAAGCTTGTACTCATCCAGAAGTTTCATCCCTACTAGCTAGCTTTCATAGTACTGAAAGGTGCAATGCATGCTACCAAAGGAGAAAACGAATCATGAGTCTTACCCAGTTGTGAACCTTGTGAGCTTCAATAACAGCCAGATTGTCAGAAAAAGCACAAATGTCATGAGAGTAACCAACTACTTTCTGATTAGATTCAACTCCTGCTCTGTAAGAAGGAACCCATACCATGCTCTGCCATTGAGGCCAAGAATCTATGGATAGACTGGTTATTAGACCCTAGAAGAGAATTTACCATGATTATTCTACTAAATGGACATAGCATTTATTACACCAACTCTTAATGACTTATTATGCTCATAGATTAATGTCTCTTGCAATCCTCATCAGAAAAGCTTCTTCTTTCATTAGATGGCAATTAACACAAAGACCTACAGTTAGTCATAGTGCACAGAATAAGTTGACTGAGTAGTGCTCAGCCCTGAATGAGACATTGATATCACAAGACTCAGTAATCATGGGGTAAGAATGGATGGAATGTAAGTGCCAGTGAAGTATTTTTCAAACACAGCAGGGCAGTTGTACATATGCACTCACAGTGGTTATAATACTACACAAAGGCTTGTGCAAGCAAGCTCAAGACAGACTAATCCCAGCCAAGAGATGTAGTCATGAATCCCCACCCCTAGCTGAGGAGCTATTGACTGTAGATAGCTGCTGGAAGTTTGAGAGTCAATTTTCTTAAAGGATATTGTCCCTGGTAAGTCAACCAAACTCCAGTGAATAGACACATTCAAGAATTTATAAGCAGCACAAATTGGATTTGATTCATTTTTTTAAAAGACAGAACACAAAGTTGCTTGGACAGTGAAGGGAGTCTGAATCCAGGAAAAGATAGGGTTGAATATAATCAGAATATATTGTGTGGAATCCTCAAAGAACTAGTGAAAAAATCAAAAGAGATTGTAATAATTCACAGGTTAGAAGAAAATGTCAAGGTTCAGTCCACTGTTCTCCTCTTAGTGATGTCTTTAAGTATTGTAAGTGGCAGAGATGTGCGGCTTTAGTTTTTTCCTATCTTGTTCACAAGGGAGCTGTCACTCACCAATGTAAAGATATAGTACCAACCAGTGTTGTTGCAGTTTGCATCCTTGACCCAGTGCTATATGAACGAAATGACTCTGATTTGTAGCCTTTGTCAATGTTTGAGATAGATTTCAAGTGACTAGCTTGATGGCACTGAACACAGAACTGAGAACAGATGCAAACCTTCTGTTCTTATCAGCAGCTGAATAATGGCTCTAACACATCATTATCACCTAGTGCCCTTACCTAAGAGAAGACTACATACTTAGAATAATGAAAACCAAAAGAAGAGGGGTTGGGGATTTAGCTCAGTGGCAGAGTGCTTGCCTAGCAAGCACAAGGCCCTGGGTTCGGTCCTCATCTCCAGAAAATTAAAAACGAAGAAGAAGAGGAAGTAGAAGAAGAATTGTGAAGGAGTGCTAGCTTAAAATTCAATACAATAAATAAGAAACAGTGAAAAATAAAAACAGATATCTAAAATATTTTTAAAGTAGGGAGAAATGAAGAAATCTTGTGGGGGAGTATTTTAAGCAGAATGGTTGTGTCCAAGAAATGCCTTTATATTAATCAGAGTCTTGACACAGCTTATGAGTAGTTAAACTGTACACTCAATAGGTAGATACATTTAAGCATTCCATCAAATTATAGTGAAAACATGTATATGGTGAAATTATCCTTCTTCATTGGTCAATGTTGAGAAAAATATCCACCTTCCACACACAGAAGAACAGAAACTGAGATAGAGCAATTAGATAGAACATTTCTGTTAAAATTAATTTCATTTGATAAGTTTATTGATGTTCAGGGAAACTAGAAACCAAAAAGGTTAATAAAAGAGATCTCTGGAAGTTCAATGTATGCCTTTGTCAGAAGGCTTCATACACAATAGCTTAAACAGGCATAAGCTTATCCTCCTAGTTCTGTGAGTTGGATGTCTGGATGGATTCAGTTCAGCTGGTTTCTTTGTTCAAAGTGTTATGAAGATAAAATCCATGCTATTCTATTATTAGAGTCTTGTTGAGAGGCTCCGGCAAGAATGCATTTTCCAATTCCCGCATCTGCCAGAAGAGTCTAGTTCTCATCTGTGGATCAGTCTCTGTTTCCTTTGTGGCTTTCATCTAGGGGACATTTAGCTTCTTAAGGACTCTAGTCCTTATATGAGGGATTCTCCATCTTGGAACCAACAATCATGCATCGTGTACTTGGAATACTTTCACTCTACTGTTGTGTTTTTAAACAGATGTGTAAAGTGAGCCCACTTCTGAAAACCAGAACAAGCTCCTGTGTAAGGTCTGTTCTCTCACACCTTTATTACTTAAAATCACGAACATTTTGGTGACTCAGGACATAGTTAACAATGTTAGCATCCATAGTAGAGTTTAAAGTCTTTCCCACGGAGATCTTTGGAAGCATCATTAAACAATAATGACAATAAATGATATTCATTTGATTTTTGGTTTATGAGAATTGTTCTTACATCATGATGTGATGTGACACTCTTGTATGAGGACATGTGTTCTTCTGTATGCAAATGTATGTGACATCCTTGTCAATATCCATATATTATTTTTTCCATTTGTGCTGAACCTAATGATATGCACCTGTAATCTCAGCACTCTGGACGTGGGAGTAGTATGTCATGCTTTCAAGGTCAGCCTAGATTACATAAATCATA